>NW_026441662.1:16186-171500 GCF_025612915.1 Magallana angulata
TAATTCATAAATATATAGAATAATTTCATCGATGAAGAGTTATAACTATTAAATATAAATATATTAATACTCTTCGTTTTTATTTGGTAGTTTTATGGTATTGTTATTTTAAATGATGCAATTGGTTTATTAAAGTACATTAACTTTTTAAAACTGACCTACACATATATTTATTCAGTATACATGTGTTACATTCAGAATTCTTTAAATATAGATCAATTTAAATCGTGTGCCAATAAATACCCCCTTCTCACTGCTTTTAAAAATTTTAATTCTCGATAATTGTGAATACCCAATTCTTTTTTTTCTATAAATCCGATATTCTTCGGATAATGTTAGTTTGACACCATTTGGTAAAATTTTAAAGGAATTTGTTGGAAAATTAAGACTTGTAAATTTTAAAAGAAATTGTTCGACATAAGGATGGTGTCAATTTTAAGATATTGTCGGTAACTAAAAACAAATATCATATGAAGAATATCGGAATTTTCTTCTATCACAAGTATTCTTGCCTAACTGGGAATGAAATTATAATTATTTCACTATAATTTAATTCTGGTTCTAACGCGCTTTCTGATTGGCTAAAAAATTATTTCATATCGTATAAAGAATGTTACCTACGTCATAGTAAGACTAACGTCAAAAACGTATCAATACGCCTGACGTTACGTTTGAATTTTGTACAATTTTAAGTCATTTTAAAGGTCAAATGACCATTTTTATCTACAATGAAGAGTAAAAAAATTAAATCATTAGCAATGAATTCAATATTTATTAGTTTTATACGATATAAAATGGTTTGAAACAGTTTACGCTTTTTTATAAACCGCTTGGCGGTTTATAAAGCGTAAACTGCCCCAAACCATTTTATATCGTATAAAACTAATAAATATTGAATTCATTCCTTAAATAAAAGTTAACTGCATGACGTTCTGTGCACCATAGAACTTAAACATTGAGAGATAGAGTTGTAATATTCTATTTGATAATTCAATATTATAAAAATATGCCATTTTTTTCGTAACGCCCCCTTAAGCTTGTCATTTCCGTTGGCGGATGAGGCAATTGCCTCTGCAGTAATCGCTACATGTACCTTCATAACCCAAAAGAATCATCAAAGGTATCGTTTAATTGTTGTTTACTAGATATCTTCTGTTTGAAAGCACCTTAAAAATGGGATAATTTCATTTTCTTTGATTTCTTAAAATTTCTTCAAATTCCCTTTAACCATCTCCATATAATTTACACGGAAACTAGATTTGCCGTAACGCCACGAATGCCCCTGTAGATGCCCAAAAATTTCAAATGTCTTTAGTATAACATTTGTTTGATTGCGGAGTACTTTCTTTTAATATATATATATATATATATATATATATATATATATATATATATATATATATATATATATATATATATATATATATATATATATATATATATATATATATATATATATGAAAAAAAATCACAACACCGAAATAAACTCAACTAGTTTCATTTTAAATCATCAGGAGTTTGAAAACATGTTGCTAAGTTACACAAATACACATACATACGAATATTATGTATTCGTATGTATGTGTATTTGTGTAACTTAGCAACATGTTTTCAAACTCCTGATGATTTAAAACATGTTGCTAAGTTACACAAATACACATACATACGAATATTATGTATTCGTATGTATGTGTATTTGTGTAACTTAGCAACATGTTTTCAAACTCCTGATGATTTAAAATGAAACTAGTTGAGTTTATTTCGGTGTTGTGATTTTTTTTCATATAATACTACCTGTGTGGATTTATACTATTTATATATATATATATATATATATATATATATATATATATATATATATATATATATATATATATATATATATATATATATGTATATATATATATATATATATATATATATATATATATATATATATATATATATATATATGGCATACATTGATTATCAAAAAGAAAAAAAAAAGGGGGGAGGGGTTCCAAGAAATACATTCAATAAGTAACTTACTACGTCAACTTAATAAGCCTGATTTTCTAGTGGAGGGAGGGGTATTCCTTTCCCCTGGTAGACCCTTGATACTCCCCTCCGTGTAGATCCGTGCATGCAAGATCAAGGACTTTTTCATTTGTTATATTTTGGCCTTTACCGATGTTAGAGTTATTTCCCTATAATATTTTTGAAAAAGGGGGGGGGGGGGACTGGGGGTGGAGGACAAGTAACGCTTTCCAAAGTAGGCGATATTGTGTAAAAAATGAGCACATATCGTGCCACTAAGAATTATGTGTATAAGATATACATGTATGAATGTATCGGGAGTGGTGCCACTGGCGATGTATACAAAGGTGTACACAAGGTAAACGATTTTCCTTGACTCTCATTTTCCTGAGTTTTTGGATTCGGCGGTTTTTTTTCATCAGTTGCCAATTGTTCATACACTTTAAAAAGATTGGATTCAAATAGTCAAGTTGCTCTTTTTAGACAATATCAATCTTTGAGAAGAGCTTTGTATAAATAAAGATTAGCGAAAAAATCCAAATTTGAAAGCATTTTGGTATTTATTCAGAAATTAAAACAGATTTTTTTGGGGTGAAAACAGGATATCTCAGGGCCTAAAATTTTTTATATAAGAATTATTTCTGAAAAATGAAAATTGTCGTTAGACGATATTTTTCAAATATATGGATAAAATTTACAAGATATATACATGTGATATATACATAACTCATATGTAGCCTGTTTCTCTGGCTTACCCATAATGATCCGCAAAAGTAGCAGTGTGGGTAATTCAGGGAACAGGCTATCAGGTTGGCAAAAACCAATTTTCAACAATCAAACTTTATATCGCGATTTAAATTACGAAGGATCAGATTAATACAATATGAAATATAAATAAAAAGACACAGTTTTTTTGTATGCTGATTAGACAATAAAAATTACAACATGTCAATGTATAATTTTTTTATCCAACAAATGTAGACCCCAAATACGCCCCCGTGTCCATCTGGTGTCGGTAACTTTTAAAATGCTAATCTGAATTATAAAATTTCGGTGATGTTTAAATTCTTTTTTTTTACCCCAATATGTGTCAATTGTATTCCATATTAGTTATATGTGGACAGCATAGACAATCTTTAAGTAGCTTAGTGTTACAGAAATAAAGCAAAGAAAACTTAATACTAACAGACAAACCAGCCGCAATGACATATAAAAGAAATAATGTAGTTATACTGAATAGAACTGAATAGAACTCAAGGTGGAATGGTCATATTTTTGTTATTAATGGGAATTAGTGTGCACTATAAATGAAATGCTTTAACCGGTTTAGAATTTTTCAAATTTTACAATATTTAACCAGATATAAGTTTGTGACAGCTGAAATTTTTAAAATAGGTAACCCGCTGTGCTACGTGTACAAGTGTCGGGGGGGGGGGGGGGGGGGCTACTAATATTGTGACGTACTTCTTATCGAATAAACGATAAAATAAAGTATAATTTTATAACCTTTTTTGAAAATAGATTACCTAGCCATGAAGCGCAGTGTGATTGAACGTAGCTCTGCATCTGTTAGTTATGTTTCGAATGCCGCTGGGATTTTTAAAAATATTACTTTTCATAAAATTAAAAAAAATATTTTAGGGGCAAATATTGTAAAATTTTAAACAGGTGAACGTAATTTGATTATAATGCAGGGGATGATATCCATTGCACGCGGGTCCTGTAAAATGACCTATTCCACATTGAAAATTGACCGGTTTTTTTCCTAAACCCCGTTGAAAAAAATCTCAAACTTAATGTGTATTAGTGTTATATAATATGAACGATGAAATGCTGATTTTGTAACTATGCTAAATAACACACCCTTTGAGATATCAATCAAAATATCTTAGCGTTCTGTTAAGTATTGTATATATTGACGAAAACATTAATTTAATGAGCAATCATGTTATATGCATTCAAATGTAAACCAAGAAAGCTGTATATAATGTTTGGTTTTTTGCTAACTTGTGTTAAGTCATATATCATAAAACTGTTTTCCCAGTAGAGCAATTTGTCGATCAAAAATTCCCAATTGAAAGGGTAAGGAAACCTTATACCGAAAAGGGTCAATCAAATCATGTAATGTACTTTTATCCACACCATTAATATTGAAAGGTGTTCCATACCAACGTAGAAAATTTAAACCTGCAGTTTTCAGCACATGATAATGCGTCATAAAAAATTTCCTGAGCGTATGAGGATGTAAAAATCCGTTTAATAAGCAATTAAATCGATTCATTAACTTGCATGCGGCAAATAACACTTTGCAGTCTGTTATGGCTTTCAAAATACACCTATGTATTAAAACCTACTTTGTTACTACTATAAATATGTCATATAATAGCTAAAAATTAAAAGAACGAAACATTTTACCGCTACCCAGCTGCAGAGTCGTTAGGAACAATGCAGATATAGGAAGAGTTCTATTTTTCATTTAAAGAGGACAGAAGACATTCATTTCTAGTATAGATATATCATTTATCAATGATAAATCAAGAGAAGATATAGTGAATAGTGTAAAATATGACTCTAAAGACACTGTATCTAAACTTTAAAAAAATCTAACAATTATTATAGTTTGTTACAGTTCTGACTTTACCAATTCCAATGCATCCATTTAAATGTGTTGTGAAAACAAAACAAGTAACTTTGGGGTCTGTGTTTGTGTGATTTATATATACAGTACCGATCAGACCCAACCTAACACCAAAGTAAACCCCAACTAAACCCCGGGTTTACTTTTGAGGTTTACTTTGGGTTTACTCTGGGTTTACTGTTTGAAAATTTGGGTCCACTCGGGGTTTACTTTGGGTTTACTTGGGGTTTACTTTGGGTTTACTTTAAAATTCCTTTTGAGGTCAACTGCATGCACTGAAGTGTGAAGCAGACTAGTATTTTATCTTACCATCTTACTGCCTGTAATTGCTACCATTTGTATATTCTGAATACACAGTTAGCGTCTGCTTTCAGGGGTATATTTCTGACTGGGTTTACTCTCTGTGTCCACTCTGGGTTTACTTTGGGTTTACTCTGGGTTTATTCTGGGCACTCTAGTAAACCCAAAGTAAAGCCAGAGTAAACCCAGGAAGTAAAGCCAGGGTTTAGTTGGGGTTTACTTTCTGTTAGGTTGGGTCTGATCGGTACTGTATATATATGCGCACAAGCTTTATTCATTTAAAAAAAAAATTAAATTGGCAAAATGATTGTGAAATTGTAGCAAATTATATATAATTAATAAAAAATAACTACCCTTTTTAACAAACAGAGGCTGTGACATGGACCCAAGTCTTGGTGCACAATATGTCTTGCGGTGTCATTTATGTAAAGCCGTTGACCCCATTATGCACTGTGACGTTTGTCAAGTACATTTGTGTAAAGCCTGTGTTGGGGACCATCTCTCAGATGAATCCAAAGACCATAAAGTGGTGCCAATAAATAAAAGAGAATCTACTCCTATATGTTCTAAACATTCATCAAAACAATGCGTGATTCACTGTGAGCAATGCGACATTCCTATTTGTGTGCAATGTATTTCTCCTGGTGAACATGAGCAACACAAAAAAGTGGACATTTTGAATAGTTTCGAAAAGAAAAAAGAAGTATTGCAAAGAGATCTAGAAGAATTAGAGAAATCCATTTTTCCAAAATATCAAAATATTTCATCGTACTTTCGAGTTCACAAAGCTGATCTGAATGAACAATCCCAGAAATTAAGAACTGAAATTAAAAAGCATGGAGGATATTGGCATAGAGAAATACATGCAATTACCAAACAATTGACATCAGACATTGATGAGATGGAGTTTCAATATTTTGCTATCTTACATAAAGAAGAAAATAATATCAACCGCATAATTTCTGAGATTACGCATATTATTGCTGATCTTAAAACACTTCTAGAATCAAATGATATAAGTCTTGTCTTTTCTTATGGATCACGCAATGCTGAATTCAATAACTTACCATCTGTTCAGAAATTTGCCTTACCCAATTTCATACCTCAAAAAATCGACAAAGTACAGATTTATCATCAGTTTGGTTCTTTGATTATATCAAATGAATACGGAAGTACAATGAATGTTCAAGCATCTCCGTCTTCTTGCCAAGATATGCTAGTTTCAAAAACAAAACGAGTCATTACAAATATAGAAACAGAATTTGGAGAAATAAATCGGTTGTACAGTGTGTGTTGTAAGAGTGATCAAGAAGTTTGGACAAGCAGCGATGACTATTTCATGAGACTCTTCAGTCTACAAGGAGAATTAGTGAAGTCAATCGAAACCAAGTCAGGAAATAAGCCAAATGACATTGCAATAACAAAGAAAGGCTATCTAGCTTATATTGATGACAGTAATCATACTCTTTACATAGTTAAAGAACCTCGGATAAGGAAATTCTATTAAGAAGATGGATACCCCATGGTGTCTGTACTTCCTCCTCTGGTGACCTCCTGGTAATCATGGACAGTGATAATAACAGAGAATCAAAAGTCGTGCGTTACTGTACCTCCAAAGGAAAGGAATAATAAGGAATTATAAATAATACTTTTAATAAAATCTAAATATATATATATATATATATATATATATATATATATATATATATATATATATATATATATATATATATATATATATATATATATATATATATATATGTTTGGGGCAAATATTGTAAAATTCTAAACAGGTGAACGTAATTTGATTACCATGCAGGGGATAATATCCATTGCACGCGGGTCCTGTACTATGACCTATTCCACATTGAAAATTGACCTTTTTTTTCCTAAACCCCGTTGAAAAAAATCTCAAACTTAATGTGTATTATTGTGTTATACAACATGAACGATAAAATGCTGATTTTGTAACTATGCTAAATAACACACCCTTTGAGATATCAATCAAAATATCTTAGCGTTCTGTTAAGTATTGTATATATTGATAAAAACATTAATTTAATGAGCAATTATGTTATATGCAAATGTAAACCCAGAAAACAGTATATAATGTTTGGTTGTTTTGCTAAATTGTGTTGAGTCATATATCTTAAAACTGTTTTCCCAGTAGAGCAATTTGTCGATCAAAAATTCCCAATTGAAAGGGTACATGACCTTATACCGAAAAGAGTCAATCAAATCATGTAATGTACTGTTATCCACATCATTAATATTGAAAGGTGTTCCATACCAACTCAGAAAATTTAAACCTGCAGTTTTAAGCACATGATAATGCGTCATAAAAAATTTCCTGAACGAGTGAGGATGTGAAACTCCGTATAATAAGCAATTAAATTGATTCATAAACTTGCGTACGGCAAATAACACTTTGCAGTCTGTTATGGCTTTCAAGATACACATGTGTATTAAAAACTACTTTGTTACTACTATAAATATGTCATATAATAGCTAAAAATTAAAAGAACGAAACATTTTACCGCTACCCAGCTGCAGAGTTGTTAGAAACAATGCAGATATAGGAAACACACGGAAATTTCGCTAACTCTTTGATGGGTTTTTCAATTCACACACTTTGCTTAATAGCAACACGTGTGTAACTCTCAGTCTAGGCAAGATAACATCTCTCTGTAAAAGACAAACAAAACCTAGGGAGCTCCAAAAAGACGAATATCTTTGTGATTGATCTATCTAAATTATGAATCTTTGTCAAATTCATATTCATTGCAATGTTTGTACTTATAATATGTATATATCTCTACAGTGTGTATCGCCACGATCCCCTCAGATTGTCATTTTTCTGCATTTTACCTCAATTGAAAAGACCATGCAGTGCGCTAGGTTTCGGTTGTCAACAAAAGCAAAATTTTGTCTTGCCTAGACGACGAGTGGTTAGCGCACTGGCTGCTCACAGCTAAGAGGATGGGTTCCAACAATCCTAAGTTCAAACCCCGGCGAAATTGGATCTGAAGCACCAATATAAGCACATTTATATTTCCCCATAGATCATTTCCCAAATTAATCAGGAAATTATTTGTAGCACCATGAATAATTTAACTGCATAGTATAATTATATGTTTTACTTCCAGCAACCTACATGTATCATCAAAATCAATGAAAGCCTTTAGACTGTATTTCATTTTTATTACAAGTGAAATATCGTATTGCAGAATCAGGCCAAGGTTTATTTTATCACAACTGCAGGTGAAACGCCTATAATAAGTTTAGAGGGAAATAACATCGGCTATTGAACAAACAGCTGACGGTAAGGATATATATTATTGATAACAAGATCGATGTCGTTTAAGCTTTGACTTTTAAATTTAATATATTGATATATTATATATTGATACAACAAGTACACTACATACCTTATAAATGATATGTTTAATAGAGAATAATGGTAATGTGGTATATATATATAAATTGCAAAGAAACCAAACATTAGTTTTTTGTTTATTTTTAGAAAAAAACACACAATGTCCAACCAAACTTACAGTGTCTGACCATATAACATTTTATGTAACTAACTGTTTTTTGTTAATCTTTAGAAAAAAATCCGACTAACCAAACTTACGGTGTCTGACCATGGATCCTCGACGTTGTGCCCAGGACGTGTTACGGTGTCACATCTGTGACACACATACCTTTTTGCACTGTGAAATTTGTCAAATTCATTTGTGTAAAGCGTGTGTTGGGGATCATCTTTCAGATGAAGCAAAAGACCATAAAGTTGTACCAATAAAAAAACGAGAATCCACTCCTACATGTTCTAAACACTCAAAACAATGCGTGATTCACTGTGAGCAATGCGACATTCCTATTTGTGTGCAATGTATTTCTTCTGGTGAACATGAACAGCATAGAAAAGTGGACATTTTGAAAAGTTTTGAGAAGAAAAAAGAAGTACTGCAAAGAGATCTAGAAGAACTGGAGAAAATAATTTATCCACAATATCAAGACATTATTTCCAAAATCCAGACGGAAAAAGTCGATATAAGTATACACTTTGAGAAACAGAGAACAGAAATTAAGAAGCATGGAGATGATTGGCACAGAGAAATAGATACAATAACCAACAAACTTACAACAGACGTCAATAGTATGGAATCCAACAGTTTGGCCGCCTTATGTGGAGAGGAAATTAACATCACTTGCGTAATGTCTGAAATCACACAGTTTATAACAGATCTCCAAACAGTTTTAGAGTCCAATGATATAAGCTTTACTTTTGCATATCAATCCCGGAATAGTGATTTTAAAGAAATGCATTCTTTACGGAAATTGGCCCCACCAAAGGGTATATTTACGCCCCAAAAGATCGAAAAAGAACATATCTATCAACAGTTTGGTTCTCTCTTATTATCAGATGAATATGGTTTTGCAGTAATTTTTGCTTCTCATGATTTTTCTCCGAATGAAAGACCGGGAACTGAAAAACCACAAATAATCAGAGAAATAAAAACTGAACATGAAGAAATAAATCGGCTGTACAGTGTGTGTTGTCAGAGTGATCAAGAAGTGTGGACGTGTAGCGATGACCATATCATGAGACTCTTCAACCTTCAAGGAGAATTAGTGAAGTCAATCGAAACCAAGTCAGGGAATAAACCAAAGGACATTGCAATAACAAAACAAGGCTATCTAGCATATACTGACTACATTAATCAAACTCTGAACATAGTAAAAGAAAAAAAGATACAGGAGATAAAATTAAGGAAATGGAGACCCCATGGTGTCTGTACGACTGCCTCTCGTGACCTCCTGGTAATCATGGACAGTGATAATAACAGAGAATCAAAAGTCGTGCGTTACTGTAGCTCAAAAGAAAAGGAGAAACAAAGTGTCCAGTTTGATACTAACGGTCTCCCTCTGTATTCACCTGGTGGCATAAAATACATTAATGAAAATAGGAATGAAGATATCTGTGTATCTATCTGTTGGGCCAGTGCAGTAGTAGTGGTCAGCCGAGTCGGGAAATTTCGCTTTTCATACAATGGGCCATCCACTTCTGCCACCAGATCATTTAATCCTTACGGCATCACCACAGACAGCCAGCGTCGGATCCTGACGGCTGACTGTAACAACCACAGTATCCATATCCTTGATCAGGACGGACAGTTCATCCGCTACATTGACAACTGCAATATATGTTGTCCATACGGTTTATGTGTGGACACCAACGACAACCTGTTTGTGGCTGAGTGGAAATCGGGGAAAATGAAATTGATTCAAAATTACGCGTTCTAGACACTTGATTAGTGCATATTTTTTTTCTGATGAATGTGTGTCTTTGCTACCCATTTGAAATGATATCATGATCTTTCAGGCGGTTACATGTCCTTTAAGATATTAATTTGTGTTTGTATCTGAAAAACAAACCATGTAAAGATGAAAATGACAATCATGAATAATCCAACCGGAAATGTATCTACATATCTGCATGTGAATTTTTTTATAAGATTTAAAAAAATCTGAAGATGCAAATTTAACGCTGATAAATTAGATATTGCATATTCCTATCGAAAAAGTTTTCAGCAGTTTGAGTCATTCAAATAAGTTTTTAGAGTATTAACTAGCATGTAATCTATAGTTTTCGCAAATCGGATCTCATGAGTGTAAACGAATAAAGCAAAATATTCACACGGAAAAATATTTCCGTTATAACATTATTTGTTTCCGTGCCAGTGCTAATTTTATTATTTTTAAGAATTTAAAAAATATGTATTACAACATAAGTTTTTGTGACAATCTCCAAATCTATCCAACTTCCTATTTGCCTTAAATGGCAAATGATTCAAATTTGTTGTAAAATACTTGTATATAAATTAAGTTTATTTCCTTAGTAGGACTGAACCGAAATATGTTTTTTATTATTTCAATATGCGAAAGTTGTTTATTCTTTCATTATTCAAGTTTTTTTTTTTACATCGATTGACGCCAAATAACAATTATTTTTGGCAGCTGTACATAAAATTTAAAAGGCAGATATTATCATATATTAAACATCCATACAGTGAGGAATGTATCTACAAGAATGTGTTTGACATTTGATCTTAACTTAATTTTAATTTGCCTTTGTATTGGTACTATTGGCGGGTTTGTGCAAATAAAGATAATCAATAAACGATAGCTTATGCATGGAATGCAGATAGCTCTTTATTATCATATGCATATAATGTCAAATTAGATTGAAATTGATACTTCAGCCAAAAGGAGTTCTTCCTAAGTTTTATACTTAAAACAACCTCAATTCCATGCAATATCAAAAAATTATATTTTCAAAAGAAATTTTAGAAAAAAGACAATTTTTTCAAACTTAAACTGATTTATATTTAAAGACCAAATTCAGTAAGCATTAAATATAAGTCGATTCCGCGTATGAGCAAAATAAAACAAAAAACAAAGGGTGTAAATAATGACGAATCAATGACTATTTAAACAATAAAATGCTTTCTTTGGTGATTCATTCGGGATATGAAGGTAGCTACATTGCAGGAAAAATACATAACCCACGTTAGCATTTTTAAAAAAATACGATTTAAATGATTGACATACAGTGACGGTATTTCTACATTGATAATAAATCAAAGTGATACAGTTTGAAAAAAAGTCTAGAGTAATAACTCTCTTTCATAAATTGAACGGAATATATTTCAAATTAAAATGTCGATGATTTTGGCTTTTGACTTTTTTCATGTGTAATATTTTTCAAATTTCGTTGTATATAAGTTGTGCACTTCACGGTGCAAAGAATAAAAAGATTCAGTTGTTTTTCATGTTCAATCTCAGAGAGAGAGAGAGAGAGAGAGAGAGAGGGAGAGAGAGACAGAGAGAGAGACAGAGACAGAGAGACACAGAGAGAGAGACAGAGAGAGAGAGAGAGAGAGAACGTTTGCGTGTCAGAGCATTTTAAATAAGGATACGAGTCATTTCATTTACGACAGAGCGTCACAACATGGTGATGTTAACATGCGCGGATCTAGAAAGGGGGTGGGTGTGTCAGGTGGTCCCTCCCCTGAAAAGTTCAAATTTCTTTAAATTTCATTATAGAATTACAATAAATATGCCTTGGACCCCCCCCCCCCCCCGCAAAACTCAAATCACCGTCGGAACCCCCACCCCGAAACATTTTCTGTATCCGCGCATGGTTAGCCCATTATGACACAGACAGTTTGTATCGCCGATTTTTGCTGTCTATCACTGTTGTGCATTGGATGTAGCTTTGATCTACTGACCCGTAGGTCCCCAGTTCGAATACTGCAGGGACGTTTCACTTTGTTTTATTGAATAGCGGTGATATTTTAAACGCTGATTTTCCCCAAAAACTTAAATTTTTTCTGTCATTTTCAAGTCGAATATATACTCGCAATCCATATCTTTCAGTTACTATAAATTAGATGTTTAGGACTTCTTCCAAAGGTGTGGAGGACCTTTAATATTTATCTTATATCAAATTCATCAATTGATGAAACACTGAATGTTGAATATTGTCTGTATTTCTTTCAAGGTACGGTTTTAATTCAAGTCAGGCCCAGCATTTGGACAACAAGGCTGGAAGATCAAAGCCACAGGGGAAGATAAACCTTTTGAGAAAGAATTCACTTACTAGATCGAAATCCAATCGCAACTTCACGGGCTTTTACGACAGAGTTCTTACATAAATTAGATTAGAACTAGTGAAAGAGAATAATATGATAATTTATATATCAATGTCTTTAATGATCAGTGCCTATTAACAATAATGTGTTAACATAATTACATTTGCTTTTTAAGATGTCACTTTAAAGATATCATTCAGAGAACATTCTCCTGACATCATTTACTAGTAATACCATATGATACGTAAGTCCTTTTGATAGCTATTGTTCAAGATTCAATCAGAATTTAAGTGTCTAATAGCTATAAAAAGAAAAATAATACATGTTTATTTATTCATCAATTGTTAGGCAATGAATATGATTCATTAATCAAAACTAAAACATACCAGGCTACATGAATGTTTACATGTATTTCTATCTACACTGTATATACCAGTATATAACAGTGTTGTTACATTGTCTCACAACACACACACAGTACCTAATTATTGTATGGACATATAATGATCACTGTAGATACTTGTACACTGTCACTGTTGTGGTGTTACGTTGTCCCACCCAGAGATTGTTGTCATCATCCACACACACACTAATGGGATAATCTATCCCTTGTTGTCCTGTGAGTAGTACAGACAAGAACTGACCGTCCTGGTCCAGAAGATCAACTGTGTTACTGAATATATATGTATCACACACCAGGATGTGACCGAGTACATCAGTACATATTCCATAGGGATTAAACCCTAACCTCTGACCTGTGTATGAGAACCTGTGTCGTCCTGATTTATCCACCACCACTACAGCATATTTGTTATTGTCTGATACACAGACATCACCATTGATGTTTTCTGTGATGTAGTGCGGTAGCTCATACAGTTCCTGTCCTTTGTTGTTTCTCTGTATGTCCTGTATTTCTGTCCATGTCTTGTTGTACCTGGTGACTTTACCCTCTGTATCCTTTATCATCCCCACCAGTATGTCCCCGTTGAAGTGGGAGCAATGTATACTGAGTGGTTCCCAGTCTCCTGTTTTAATGAATTCAGTGATTATATTTTCCGATGTTATCCTATTGATGACTTTGTTTTGTTTATCTGTATAGATCAGATCCCCGTTCTGTGTGACTGTGTGGTAGCCTTCGGATCTGATACCACTGGTTTGTATCTTCTGAAGCTGATTCCCTTGTAGATCGGTTTGGACAAGGTTACCATTTATTTCACTGACCCAGAGTCTGCCTGATTTACCCAGTGATATATGATATGCATTGCAAACACCTGGTACCGTGTACTCCCTGACCTTGGTGACGGAGGAAGATACAGTGTTTGATTCACGTCAGATTTCTCTCTGTCTTGTTTTCTCTGTTTCCCTGTAGGTTTCAACTGTGTAGAGGCAGTCTCCATGGGTTTCACTTTTCTGTTCTGTGGTTTAGTGTCGGGAACAGTTATTCTACCCAGCAGTTTAGCGACATCTTCCTTTGTGTATTGACCAGCAGTAAATACGGGTGGGACTGGTTTGGATGTCTCTGGTATGGGTTGTATTATTAAGTTTTTTGATTTGAGAGCAAATGTCAATTGTTCGATGTTTGAAGGAGATAAATAACCATTAAACGTCTGAATTAAATCATGGAGATAGTTAATGTAGTCATCTATTTTTTGACTTTGACCGCTTAAAGTTTCTATTAATGACTGTTCTATTTTGTCAACATGATTTATTTTATCTAACGTGACTGTGTCTACACACTTTTTCACAGACTCAGCTTCGGCCTTCATGGATGTTCTTATGTCTTCAATTGTCCTCATTATTTCTTTGACATCTTCAGCAATTTCCGTTTTCAAATCTTGAGACGTAGGCTCAAAATAGCTTCGAATTTTGGCAACTTCTTCGTGACAAAGTAAAAAATGTTCAGCAAAGACCATTTCTAGATCGGTAAACAGATGACCACGATGTTCTTTTGTGGTTGTACATTTAGAACAAATGGGAATCTGGCATTCCCCACAAAGAAGATCTATGTGTTTTGATGGGTGGATCTTGCATTTCTCTAAAGGAATTTGATGTTTGCGTTGTTTATAAGGGACCACTTCGTGTTTTTCGGTTTTCTTATTCTTCTGATGTTTATCTCGGCATTGTTCACACATTGGTAGGTGACAGTCATTGCAGTAAAACTGACAGTTCTTCTTACAGTCTTCAGTGCCACACATCAAATAATGCTGAGCATCGGGTGGTATTGGGGATTCAGATAATGCCATCTGAAATTAGAAAATTTAAATTTTACCGGTCTATAAAATTTAATAAGGTAAATAGCTTCCCTTTACAAATCAACTACAACTTATCAAGACAATGAAACACGTTACGACGTTTAATTATTACTCAAGTTCCTTAAAAAATCCCTGAAATCATCTGGATTTTTTGGATTTTACAATCTTGCGTTTGCTCAATACATTCACGCTAACGGGATCTTTAGTTTATGTTTCCACAATATCATATTTTCATGAATAAACTCAGAAACGATAATACAAATACGTGTAAAATTTCATAGGAAATTTGCTATATATATTCTGTTCATATATATCTTATGAGAGTAATTATAAAATTATAACAAATATACCTACCAACTTAGTAATTACTTTTTTCTTCGTGCTGGCAATTTGATTCCATGCAAAAATTTGTTTTATCGTTAAAATGATAAATTTCCTACGGACCCCGTTTTGCGATAGCATTCGTTCCGTGTATTGTCTCTGTAGCAAAGAAAATTCGTGACTGTGCGTTAAAATGAAAAAAAAGTGTTGATTTTTTTCATTATATGGATTAAATTTTGAAAGGTTTTTACAGTCTCAAAAAGGTTTATTACGATTAATTTGACTGTTATTTTCAATGCACTTCATTAATTTTTTTCCAAAATCGTTTCGGAGCGATTCTGCAATTGTCTGCTACATTAAGGATATATGGGAGGCAATCTAACTGTTGTAAGGGCCAGATTCACGAGACGAGACACAGTTAGATTATTCTAACAAAGTAAAGTGTAGTGAACTTTATAGCATTATTGTAGGCTTTGTTATGTAAATTTCAACAATATGGTATGTCGATGTATCTATTTCGTAAATGTCCGATATGTAATGTCAACCCGTGAACGCACGTGTCAAAGTCTATAGTTTTTAATTAAAAATTTGGCCGTTTACTTTTCTTACACCAGAAACAAACTGTTTTAGAATGACACATAATCATTAAAAATGCAAAAGGAATGGAATAATAAAGCTGGATATCTTCATCATGTCTCTAAAAATTGTCACTACTTTCGGTTCAATAATAAGGACAAGCCCTTGTTGACTTATCCATCTAGATTACGGTTAGGAATATGTAGAATGTTGTACCGTCATGAGGTATATTAGATAGTTAGTTTTCTCACAATTTCAGACAAAATTGTTCTAATTAACTTACCACCTTAGACTTGCAATGCCTGTATGATATGCACGATATCTTTTTCGTACGATAGAGACAGAGGACCAGTCTATTTATCACGTGTGTTCTGTATCAAGGTAATGCCGTGGGCGTCGCGGGTGATAAGGCAACTCTCAGCGATCAAATTCCTAAGATCGATATAACGTCACAAAAAGCAGCATGGTGTCATATTTTACTCAGAAACATTCTATTTTAACTTTATCTCTGGTTTAAATTATAAAAACTACAGGCATAAAATATCACTAGAAACTCTTCTAACTGAATATATCTTTGATTTCTCTCTATTACGTATAATTATCATTGATGACGTCACAAGCATGTTTCATAGAGAAGATCATGTCGGGAGACAAATCATCGGTATGCCGAAATAAGACTTATTTAATACAGATACCTAAGATTTAGATGAGTGTCAGTTAGGATATAATCAGGATAATACAGGCATGGATATTTTATTTAATCAGCGAGTTTTATAAGGTAAGCAGATCGACATTTATATGGCTTGGCCAGCCTTTCCTCTGTCAGTGTGTATACAAAAAAAGGCAAAAGTGTAACACTACCCCGGATATTATGAAAGCTGACTGTGGTAAATATGACCTCAAGTACTTGAAAAGTGCTGCTAGAATCCTGTGCTTCGTTGTTTTAAATGAAAAATACGTAGTATTTTAAATGAAGTGATATGAGCCCGTCCTATGATATCGCGGTAGTTAAATCATTTTTGTCGAAAAATTTATCAATACGAAAATATTTCCAGAAACTAATGTTATTGTGAGATTTCACTATGATATACCTCTGTGATGTTCAGCGTGCCTCTGTTTACTATGTCTAAAAATATCCCGATGTCAAATGTCAATTTGCTAAGTACTATTCGTAAACAGAAATACTGCGATACCATAGAACCCGCGATATGATAGGAAATGAGCATAGAAGTTGAGAGGGTTTCCGATAAATATTTACAATATTTATTTTATGCGATTAACAATAGGATTCTAGCGGTTATATTAATAAACCTGAACTAATTGCTTATTGTAGCAAACATACAAATGAACTTCGGGGTAGTGTTACACTTTTTGATTTTGTGTTTAATAAGGTAAAACGTGATCTATTTTTAACTGTCACGTAATACCATGGTACGGCAGCTTCAAAGATCGAGTCGATTCCGAAGTAGAAAAATAAAATCTTGGTGAACACATCCACTTGATATTAATATTCCGCACTGTTTTCATAAAAATAAACTGTTTTTAAATTGATCATAATTTTGACGGTCATTTAGCTCGGAGTTGCCTTAACCTACCCGCGAAATTGTGTAATTTACTTCCTGGTTATGGAACTAAAATTAGCTTAAACCCTTGGATTTCTTGTACATTTTCAAAGCATGCATTAGATATGTATAATAAACGGTGAGGTTGATTGAAATGCTACATTTTCAACCCAATGTTTTCTCAGACGTCCGCTTCAATATGCCTCGCCCATTTCAAATGTTTTGACTGTAACAGGTGAAATTGACATCAGCGGTATATTTCCAATCTTGTCAGTTAATGTTCCGCTGTCTTATTATTTTTTTTTTAAATTGCCTAACCTTTGGACGTAAAATGTAAATTGAATTAAAATAAACATGTACATGTAGGTTTTATGAAAGCCGAAAACCAAATGATACAATATCTACAGCAATAAACATGCACCCCCTTCAACCAGCAGAGAGCGGCCAAGAAACATGGTTTTGATCAAACTTGAAATTATGAATCTTATTTGTAACGCTTCTACCATCGTTTTTTTTATAGTTTTATTTAGACGATAGACAGTGGTAATAACTACAACGAAACAAAGACGAACATAAGCACATATGACATGACGACATCAAATGTTTTCTTTTAAAGATAATAAAATAGTCAAAATTTATAGGCTTAGAATAGTCAGAATGTACAATTATGAATTTTCATTACTATTAAACTTGTTAAAGTTAATAAACTTACTCCATTGTGGTCTAAAACATGAAAAAGATTGACAGTCACTGATGTTTCTTGTACTGTGTTTCCTCACGAACCGAACGAGACACACTGAATTCCACAAATCACAACACACGGATATAAACGGAACATACACAAATTTCACAACACGGACAAAAACGGATAAACACACAAAATAAGCCGTGTAACGGCACATTATTTGAAAATACGCTGCAATTCTTAAAATTAAAAATTTCCCTCAAAATCAAAAGTACTGTCTGATTTGGTATCATGGCTTTTTTTCACCAGCAGTAACAAGGATCAAAATGAAAGAATGAATATTGTTTAATTAAGGTGTTTTATTTATGATTAATTAAAAGTTTTAATTCTCCTCCTGCAGCACCCAAAACAGCAAGCTAGAAGTCGCCTGAAGATGTTTGGAGTAAACAGGAAACGGACACGGTTAGGGAAAGTGTTATACTACGTGTAGCTGTTAAGAATTTATCTTCAGCAAATCGGTTTATAAGGTAAAATGTAACATAAATTATGCGTTCATTATATTAGTGACTTATCGATTCTATATGTGTAGCAACTCATTACGATTGTATAATTATAAGTTTGAAGCTCTTTAGTCGCGTTTCTTTTGCCCATGGTTTTAGCATCTTATTCATTGATATTTGCGGCAATCTAACATACCTGTACGTATCGATGAACTTTTGGCAAATAATTTCACAATAGTTTTTGAATAACTGCAGGTCTGTGGATCCCGGTCTGAAAAATTTGGATGGCCGACCTGATCCTCCATTCGATTTTTTTTTTATTTCAGATCGGGAAACTACAGACCTGCAGCCAAACTATAGCTTATATCATGTGAGTAAAGGTAAGAAACTTTTTGTACGTGTTTTAGCTTAATCTATAGATCTTTACATGTAGAACCTTAAATTTATATTTGAATATTAGAATACCTATTCCTGTGTTGAGCTTAATTTCCTTCTCACCTTCTTAGAGGACCTTAGTAGGGTAACGACGGACGCTGAGTAGGCAGACTGTATCGCCATATTGGACATCCTTCTGGCCTTAAAACAGATATAAATGTTCGTAAGAACAATTATCCTTTATGCGTTTAAGTACGCATTTATCGATTTATTACATGTAAGTATTTATGTCACGTTGCATATTTTTATATTAGCGGGTGGCAGAAAATACAAAATGAACATATTGTTTATTTTGTATTTACTCCCAACTAGTAAATTTGAAATTTATATAGGTTTATAATGCATATAAGTATAATCACCTCTAATGTTATTCGCTCCTCAGCTAGAACTGTTTTGATGGTCAGCTCTGACAAAACTCGTGCCTATAGAGAGAATGTGCATGTATAGAAATATACAGATATATAATATTAAATCAACTAGATTAATCTGTAATTTGTATATTTCAACAAAGGGGGACAAGTTTTTATTCAGTACCTCTTCCCAAAGAATTATATTCCCCAACAAGGCACAAAGTCTGGACAGGGCCTGAAAATCACGAGACTATGAATCATTAAATGTTCCAATTTGTTTTGATATTCATAACAAGTATAGATTGCTGAGAATGTCTACAAAATCGAAATATTGAATCAATGCCGTGATGAAAATATGATTAATCTGATGAATCTGATTACAATTAGTTATGACCATACCGCCTGGTCCAGCTCTTCCTCGCCGTCATCACTGTCGTCATTATCATGGTCTAACATCATCGATAGCATGGACCATTTGTTCATCTAAATGAAAAACAGGGGCACTTTTCCAAATTAGTCTAACTCTCTCTATCTTCTCTCTCTCTCTCTCTCTCTCTCAATGCATAATTAAAGATTTTACAAAGCCCAGCATAATGCCCTAAAATCAACAGCCTGTATATTTGTAAAATTGCATTTTAATGTTCAATGTAAGAACCACTTAACACAATTATTTTTGGATCTGATAACAATAAATCATGCAAATGGTCGATGTCAACGAGGGACCCGGTATCTCCAAATCACTGGTATGTTGAAATTTATAACATGAATTTAAGTTAATAGAGGAATAAAGAAATAATAATGAACAATTCAATTAATAATTACACATCAATAATTACAAATTCAGCAAAATAATTACCTTGGGTTCGGAATATTTCTCGAAACGTTCACATGTTGCATTCGTTTGTATAAATCCAGGTGCCTCTGTATCGATTTTCGCGAGCATGTTCTGTGTCCCTAGGGACTCGGTTTTAATCTCTTGGAACAGGTCGTGGGCACCTGTGGGCATGTGTTAGGCCTCTGTGGACGCAGTTGTCCCTCTTCTGTGTGTGCGTGATGTGCGTCTGTGGGCATGATATGTGCCTATGTGGACACGTGATGTGCCTCTGTAGTGACATCAACAAATTGACATAATCATAATTTTAAAACATATGTTTAACAATTATAATTGGAAATATCGTAGAATATTTTCATTTCAAGTAAACTCAGATCCAGTTCACCCCCCCCCCCCCCCATACTTTATCTATCAAATTCCCCGCCCAAATATGATATACCTTCTGACGCCCATGTGTTTGAAATTTCGTGAAGGGGTGGGTTGGCCCAGATTCCTCTTTCTATCTTGATCGTAAATAACTTAATATATATTAAGTGATTTTTTTTAAAAATTTTGATTTAAAAAAATATCTATTCAGAACTCTATAATGTAAACTATTATAAATCAATTTTTACAATAAAAAAAAAATAAAAAATATGGGCGTCAAAATGCATATATTCCTATTGTGAAATCTAAAATAACCGTGTCGATCAGACTATAGCAATGACTGCATTGCCTTTATCATGCAAGGGTCTAGGATATAGTCAAAGCGGGCGGGGGGGAGAGATTTTGTGTGCGGGGGGGGGGGGGGTGTCAAGTCAATGCTGATTTTCGGCAATTTTGAAATATCTTGATATCTGACTTAATATGAGGAGGAGCAAGGGTCCCCACACCCAATTTAATCCATGCAGGACCCTAACACAAAGCATTAATAAAATCAGTCATTGAAATACAAAATAGGCTCTAAGTATATCCAACTTCATGCAGTCTGTTTAAAAAAACAGTCAAACGCTGCATTGCTTTTAATGACATCATAATAGAAGCACCGGATCCCATAGAATTTTCTTGTCTAATTTCAAAACCAAATAAACGACGTGGATTACATACACATATCCAGAATATTTTCCAAGGGGGGGGGGGGGGGGTTCGAGGTATACTTTTGTTTGCAAAGAAGGGGGGGAGACATATTTTGGTGTGCGAGTGGTGGTGGGGGGGTGAAGACAAACACAAAATTACTATGTTTATGCATTTGTGTCTAATTTCAATCAAATATTTTTGCTAACTGTCACTACCTTTTTGGGGTCGGGAAGGGGGGGGGGGGGGAGGTTGTTAGAAACAATTTAATAAAATGACAACATGAGGCCACTAAACCTTAGCTTATTGAAATTTAAATTACACATTAATATTGAAAAATTTAGGATATCAAATAAATTACAACATGTTTTTGATCCTTAAAACTGTACAACGTACAATACCCAGTAAAAAAACAATAAAATGTTGACACAAATTATTGTCTGCAATGTTTATAATTTTCATATACATATGTTAAATAATATACAGAATATATTAACAATGTAAATAAAAAATTAAAGGAAGATTTTAGATGATTGACGTGTAGTATTCATGCATGTAAATTCTTTTTGACACAGATTGATGTGTAGAAAGAGAGAAATACCTGACTGTATAAGGTAAAAAAAATCTTCTCTGGTTATAACTAAAAGCATATCAATATTTCAATAAGTAAATAAAAAATATGAGTGTCAGAGCTGTCAACAATAATAAGTTCATGGCGTTTTCCTACTAACAATTTCTAATTAAGCTTTTATCTAAAAGTGTGTAATGTGTTAAGCATTCTTGGCAACTTTTTTATACAAATTTAAACCACCAGCACAGTCTGTGTGATCCAAGAGTAAAATTTCCTGAGACAATTTAAATTGATTTTTAACAGATAATGAATAGTTGGTGGATGTAGGTGCTTGTGGATTTTTGATCTTCCACTTCTCGTCCAACACATTCAAAAGTCGATCAACCCTTAAAGAAATGACAAATGCTTCACTAACCTTTAAATTTCAAGCCCTACATCCCTTCTTTCATCAAACTCTATCTCTGTGTGCCATTACAGATTTGATCCACCTTTGTATGAATGGTTTGAACAAGCATGTACATAGAATATAAATTAGTCTGTCTCTTTGATAGAAATCTGGAAAATAAATAAAAGAATGACTATTTCTGCTACAGATTTAGCGGTATCTTAGCCAGTTTCCATATTGACTATGTTTACAGCTGGCCAGTCATTCACTCTGTTGTACAAACAGGGAAAAGTAAATCTCCAGCAGAAAGTAGTTCATCTCTCCATTTTAAGGACAAGCGGAGTTGTCCCTCTTTAGCCTCCTCCAGACTGTTTATTGCACACAGGTTTCTCTCTGTGAACTACTCCCTCAGACCACACACCATCTTCTAAAAACATACAGAATATAACAAAAAGTTTGTAAATGAAAACAAAAGCACAATTATTATTTAACATCTCTCTCTCTCTCATAATGGAAAACCAATCAAAACATGAACGTTAATAACTGTCTAAACAATGCACAGGCTTTCTTCTCAGTTTTGATTTTTCAGGATAAAGTTCTGAGTTAAACACATGTACGTATGCAAGCTTTAATGAATGTTAAACGTTTATCAATTTAAAACGGTGAATTTGACAATGCTTGCAATTTTTAATCTATCAAGAAAATATTTTAATATTGAGAGAATTTTGCTTCGTGAGAAATTGTGAAACTTTAAATTGAAAGTTATATTGTGCCATTCATCTATGAGCAAGTAGTCAAAATCGAGACAATTCAGACATTCAGGTCAGCAAAAAATTATTAAGGTCAAATTCAAGAACAAGAATGGTATCATCAAAATTGAGTCAAATTTTCACAAAAGAACATTTTTTTACCATTCAGGGGACGGTAATTTTCTTGTCACGATTTACTGGAACTGTTTGCCTTCCTCTTTAATGATGACTCGTCATCTTTGGTGATATCCAGAGCGACACGTCCAAAAAAAAAAAGATGAATATTGCCATTAAAAGCTGTTGATTTATTGTGTTCATTTGATATATTGTATATTTATCTTTAAAATTCAGATTTAGAATACATGCACATGCAATAATCCAGAATATTTTTTCAAAAGGAGTAGGGGGGAGGAGGTCCGGAAGATATTTGAGGCTGCATGGGAGGGTGAGTCCAAGGGCATACTAGATTGGCGCATGCAGGCATAGCCTATATATACTAGTATTGAACCTATGTATATAATGCTCTACTTACATGTACAATCATTGACAGCGTGTTTAATCCATAAAAAAACATTATCTTTAATTAAAGTGTATAATGCTTTGATTATATATTTCTGAAGTTGTAATAGGCCTTTATATTATTAAAAAGTTCATCGAACTTCAATCAACAAGAATAAAATCGGTATCATGATTTTTCATAATTCACATTTCGAAAAAGTTCAATTTTGGATTTTTTCAAGTGATAGAAGGTTAAGATCGTGTGAGCTTTTTAAATCAAATGATTGACTGAATCATCAATATCAAAGAAGGAGCGGGAAAATGGGTCAAAAACTTAAGGTGTCTGCACTCCTCAGAGATTTAAAAGTCAAAAGAAAATGCTATAATAGGGATACACAGTATAGTAAATATTCTATACGTAATCCAATAAGAGTCCCCACCCTCTGTGTTGATCTGTGCATGCAGAATTAAATTCATTCTATTATCATAGGCGTCGGAACCGGGGGGGGGGGGGGGGGGGGGGACTGGAGGGGAGCTTAACCCCCCCCCCACTTGATTGCAAAGTTAGACCAAACCATTAGGCACATAGAGGGTTCAGCCCCCACTTTTTCTCGCAGGAAACATTATTGTTCCTAAATTTACCTTGAATGGAACTATAGGTATACCCCCCCCCCCCCCCCCCCCACGGATAAGGATTTTCATGATTTTGGGAATTAGGTTTTTTTGTTGTTTTTTTTTGCTTGTCAATATTTCTGAGGATTAGTCTAGCGCCCCCCCCCCCCCCCCCCCCACACACACTTTTTCAGTTTGCTTCCGACGCCAGTGATTATCACCTAGATTCTAGTTCAGTATTTTATTTTGTTTACTCTTATATGACATTTGTACACTTTTGTTTACACACATCTATATTTTGATATTACAGCACATGTTGCAACCACTATTGAAATAAAACCACTATTGAAATAAATTATTTCAATAGTAGTTGGGAATGTATTTCATTAGAAAAATCACCTTGCAGCCACTATTGAAATAAAACCACTATTGAAATAAATTATTTCAATAGTGGTTGGGGACGTATTTCATTAGAAAAATCACTTTGCAACCACTATTGAAGTAATGATTTAATAGAGGTTGGGGATGTATTTCATGATAAGAACTACTTTACAGACACCATTAAAGTTCAACTACTGTAAATAAATTACTTATAATCATAACTATGCAATCACTATTATGTAACACATTTGGAAAGAAAGAACTTGTATATCATATTTACAAACTATTTTGAAATGCAAGAAATCTAACGAATAATATCAAATGCACAATTATGGTACAATTTTCACTGCTGTGTAGAAGTAAAAACCAATTATCGCAGATAAACATGCATATACATTTGTTTTTATTTAACAAACAATTCAAATACACAATTAAGGTACTAAAGACTTGCATATTTTATGGTAATAGTAATCAAGACTATGATGTAAATGTACTTATTTTAGGATTTTCACTGTTGTGCAGAAATAACCAATCCTCGCAGATTTACATACAGAATTGTTTTAATATTTTTCTTTAACTTCAACAGCGTCTGTGAATTGATTTTCAAAATGGAATACATCCCGGAATACTATTTAAATATTTTATTTTAGTAGTGGTTGTATTTCAATAGTGGTACTTAAGTGATTCTTCAGATGAAATACATTCCCAACCAGTATTGAAATAATTTATTTCAATAGTGGTTTTATTTCAATAGTGGTTGCAGAGATTTTTGTAATGAAATGCATTCCCAACCACTATTGAAATAATTTATTTTAATAGTGGTTTTATTTCAATAGTGGTTGCAACACAGCACCCATATCACATAGACACCGGGTCTCTAATGTAAATAAATGACTGTTTATTCAGGGTAAGAGGTCAAGAGATTTAAACATTACACCAGGAAGTAAATTACACAAGTCTCGCATTCTCTCATTCGAGTCTCACGGTTGTCATTCACGTCACAATGGCTGAACTAACTTAAAGGTCACATCAATACACACGGTAAGTTGAATAAGTGTATCGATATCTCATGATGTAAAGAAGTTGGCATATGTATTCATTCACTTGCGTAAATAATAGATTGCGTTTACGATTATTAAGTTGATGAACAATGGACAATTTTATATGTACTATTCTTATTAACCAAACCGAAAGTAGCGGCCTTTTTTAAACACTAGAATCTATAAGTCTGTCCCAAGATATTTTGGATTCACATTTTGCTTAATTGCTTGATATTTATAAATACCAAGATTTCTCAGTCGAAACGCCCCTGTTAGCGTATCAGGTTTCAATACAATGCTAAAAAATGTTATATATACGGCGATTTTGTATTGCAGCAAGCCCGGATGCTAACGTTGAAAAATTGCGCGATGTATTCCGAGTGTATTCCGAATGGAGTAAAGATGTAAACATTCCCCATTAAAAATCTCCGTAAGGAATCTGTTTTCATTCCTGTGAATTGAGTGACAGTTGATAATGTGTCAATGAAATTATCTTGGAAATTATCCCTTTCAACTATTTTAAGTGTACTTCTTTCACAGGTATGTGTATTTTTTTTTAAATCGTCCAAATGTGCTGCATAAATATCTTGGGACAGACTATAGGTGGTAATCACTGGCGTCGGAAGCAAAATGAAAGTGTGTGTGTGTGTGTGGGGGGGGGGGGCTAATTATTTCGAACTAGCATCTCATCCATTCAACCATTTAATTTTTTGTTGTAGTTTTTTTTTCTTAATACAAAAAGTGTTTATAATTTCAACCAAATGTATTTTTAAATAATATATAATTGTATACTGTAAACCAAATGACCTGTGCCAGGAACTAACCGCCCAACCGTCAAACGCAACACAATTGCAGGACCCGTCTCCCTAGAAAAACAATTCTGGATCCACGCATGATTACTGAAGCTAATTGATATGTATAACACATTTCTGCTCAGAATCAGGTCTATACATTGTATGTATATTTACCTAGCCAGAGAATAAAAGTTGGTAATTAATAAATAAATAAATGTCACAGCTTCCTTTAAATTGCTTGGACTTTCCTAATTTCAGATGGCATTATCTGAATCACAAATTCCACCCGACGCCCAGCATTACTTGGTGTGTGGCACTGAAGACTGTAAGAAGAACTGCCAGTTTTACTGCAATGACTGTCACCAACCAATGTGTGAACAATGCCAAGATAAACATCAGAAAAATGAGAAAACCAAGAACCATGAAGTGGTTCCTTATAAACAACGCAAACGAACAATTCCTGTAGAGAAATGCAAGATCCACCCCACGAAAGAAATGGTTATTCTCTGCGAGGAATGTCAAATACCACTTTGTTACAAATGTACAACCACAAAAGAACATCGCGGTCATGTGTTTACCGATCTAGAAATGGTCTTTGATGAAAAGGTTTCGCTATGTCAAGAAGAAATTGCCAAAATTAGAAATTATTTCGAACCAACTTCTCAAGATTTGAAAAAGGATATTGCTGGTGATGTCAAAGAAATAAAGAAGATCATGGAAGGTTTAAAAACATCAATGAAGGCTGAAGCTGAGGCTGTGAAAAAGCTGGTAGACACAGTCACATCAGATAAAATAGAACGAGTCAACAAAATAGAACAGTCATTATTAGAAACATTATACGGCCAAAACCAAGATATTGATGATTATATCAACTATCTCAATGATTTAATCAAAACATTTTACAGTTACCTATCCCCTTCAAACATAGAACAATTAACATTTGCTCTCAATTCAGAAAATCTTATCATAAGGCCCATACCAGAGACATCCACACCTGTCCCACCCGTATTTACTGCTGGTCAATATAGCAAGGAAGATGTCGCCAAACTACTGGGTAAAATAATTGTTCCTAATATTAAACCAGAGAACAGAAAAATAAAGCCCATGGAGACTGCCTCTACACAGTTGAAACCTACAGGGAAACAGAGAAAACAAGACAGAGAGAAATATGACATGAAACAAACACTGTGTCTGTCTTCCTCTGTCACCAAGGTCAGAGAGTACACAGTATCAGGTGTTCCCAGTGTATTTCAGATATCACTGGGTAAATCAGGCAGACTCTGGGCCAGTGATGAAGTTGGTAACCTTGTCCAAACAGATCTACAGGGGAATCAGCTAAAGAAGATAAAAACCAGACGTGGATATGGCTACCACACAGTCACACAGGACGGGGATCTGATCTATACAGACACAGACAACAAAGTCATTAAAAGGATAACACCAAATAATACAATCACTGGATTCATTAAAACAGGAAACTGGAGACCAGTCAGTATACACTCCTCCCACATCAACGGGGACATACTTGTGGGGATGATGAAGGATAAAGAGGCTAAAGTCACCAGGTACAACAAGACAGGGAAAGAAATACAGAACATACAGAGAGACAACAAAAGACAGGGACTGTATGGTGATCCACACTACATCACAGAAAACATCAATGGTGATGTCTGTGTATCAGACTATAACAAACATGATGTAGTGGTGGTGTATAAATCAGGACAACACAGGTTCTTCTACACAGGTCAGGGGTCAGAGTTTAATCCCTATGGAATATGTACTGATGTACTCGGTCAC
Organism: Magallana angulata; assembly: GCF_025612915.1. Lineage (NCBI taxonomy): Eukaryota > Metazoa > Mollusca > Bivalvia > Ostreida > Ostreidae > Magallana > Magallana angulata. The sequence continues at coordinate 44,192 of NW_026441662.1, forward strand.
ATCTTGGTGAGTGATGATATCAGTAAAACAGTTCATCTTCTGGATCAGGACGGTCAGTTCTTGTCTTTACTACTCACAGAACAACAAGAGGTAAAGTACCCCCGTAGTGTGTGTGTGGATGATGAGAACAATCTCTGGGTGGGACAATGGTTGAGTAACACAGTGACAGTGTACAAGTATCTACAGTGAACATTACATATCCATAAGATAATTTCATCTATGTATTATGTGTATGTTGTAAGACGATGTAACAACAACACAGTGATAGTGTACAATGACTGGTATCTACAGTGTACGTTGGAGTACATATCATTCATGTAAACATGTGTATGTTAATTTGTAAATATATAGAATAATTTCATTGCTGAAGAGTTAACTATTAAATATACAGGTACTAACACTCTTCGTTTTTATTTAGTAGTTTTATGGTATTGTTATTTTAATTGATGCAATAGGTTTATTAAAATACATTAACTTTTTTTAAACTGACCTACAAATATATTTGATCAGTACACATTTGTTACATTCAGAATCTTTAAATATAGATCTATCAAATATTTAAATCGTATGCCAATAAATATACCCCCTTCCCACTGCTTTTAAAAATGTTAATTCTTGACAATTGTGAATACCCAATTTTTTTTTATGAATCCGATATTCTTTAGATAATGTTTGTTTGACACATCTGAAAATTTTAAAAGAATTTGTTGGAAATTGAGAGTTGTAAATTTTAAAAGAAATTGTTGGAAATAAGGAGGTGTTGGTAATTAAAATCAAATTTGATCTGAATAATATCGGAATTCTCTTGTATCACAAGTATTCTTGCCTTAGTGGGAATGAAATTATTATTTCACTATAAAAGTTAACTGCATGAAGTTCCGTGCACCACAGAACTTAAACATTGAGAGAGAGTGTAATATTCTATATAATTCAATATGAATAAAAAATGCCATTTTTTTTCGTAACGCCCCCTCAAGCTTGTCATTTTCGTTTACGGATGATGTAATTGTTTCTGCAGTAATCGCTACATGTACAAGAAATAAATTCAATAAGTTACTTAATACGTCAACTCAATAAGCCTGGATTTTCTAGTGGAGGGAGGGGTATCCTCTTCCCCCGGCAGACCCTTGATACTCCCCTCCGTAGAGATCTGTGCATGCAAGATCAAGGGATGTTTCATTTGTTATATTCTAGCCTTTACCGATGTGAGAGTTACATGTATTTCCCTTTAAGATTTTTGGAAGGGGGGGGGTGGAGGACAAGTTACGCTTTCCAAAGAAGGCGATTTTGTGTAAAAAAAAAAATGAGCACATATCGTACCACTAAGAATTTTGTGTATAAGATAGATTAATGTATCAGGCGCGGTGCCACTGGCGATGTATACAAAGGTGTACACAAGGTAAACGATGTTCCCCGACTCTCATTTTCCTGAGTTTTTGGATTCAGTGAGAAGGGCTTTGTATATATATAAAATTTGAAGAAAAACAGATCCAAATTTGAAAGCATTTTGGTATTTATTTAGAAATTAAAACAGATTTTTTTTGGTAAAAACAGGATATCTCAGGGCCTAAAATTCTACCAAAGAAGTTCAGGTAATATATTAAAGCAATTTTTGAGAGAAGAATTATTTACGAAAAATAGAAATTGTCTCTAGACGATATTTTTCAAATATATGGATAAAATTTACAAGATATTTAAGCATTGAATCATTATTTTCTTAAAGATGTGGTCTCATAACTGCAACGGTGTGTGCATACAAATTGAATAACGCGCGCTAGCGCGTTATGAAAATTTGTTTGCACACACCGTTGCAGTTATGAGACCACATCTTTAAAAAAATAATGATTCAATGCTAATATTTACGTTTTTTAACATTTGTTCTCTTTCCGCAAATATGATTTATTTTAAAAAATCTCGGCCTTATTCAACGAGTAATGCCCAATTATTGGAAGAGCCATTGCAACAGCCAAATTATGCTGACAAAAATAGTGCACAAGAGTTTTAAATTCTAATAACACAATCTTATTTTTATTCTGTAATTTGATGAATTTATTTTTGGTATATACTAAGAAATTAATCAATTGAATTCATTTAAATCTTAAAAAATATTTACATCCATGAAATATTAATCAGCCCAAGTATAATATCAGGTCGTGATCCGGTTTGAAGTCGGGAGGAGAGTCAGTCATGTTCTGAAGGAAAACTGAATGTATTCATCCGCACCAGATTTGGTGATTGGGTCTTCTGTGTTATGCGTAAATATCACTCAAATCTATCAATGCAATTTAATAAGAGGTAAGAAAGTGAATGTAAATATATACATGTATATCAGTGGGGAACACTCATATGTAGCCTGTTCCTCTGGCTTACCCATAATGCTCCGCAAAAGTAGCATTGTGGGTAGTTCAGGGAAACAGTCTATCACGATGGCAAAAGCCAATTTTCAACAATCAAACTTTATAACGCGATTTAAATTAGGAAGAATCACATCAATACAATATGAAATATTTGTATAAATAAAAAGACACAATTTTTTGGTATGTTGATAAGACGATAAAAGGTATAACAATGAATAATTTTTTTATCCAACAAATGTTCGCCCCAAATATGCTCCCGTGTCCATCTGGTGGCGGTAACTTCTAAAATGCTAACCTGAATTATAAGATTTCGGTGATATTTAAATTTTGGTTTTTTTTACCCCAATATGTGTCAATTGTATTCCATATTGGTTATATGTGGACAACAAAGACAATCTTTAAGTAGTCGAGTGTTACACAAATAAAGCAAAGAAAACTCAATACAAACAAACAAACCAGCCGCAATGACATATCAACGAAATATTGAAGTAATATGCTTGAGGCGTTACGTCAAGTGAATAATACGCAGTCATTCTTCACATAGATAACAAGAGGCCCATGGGCCACATCGCTCACCTGAACAGCAGTTCCTTGTAACATTACATTTCGTAGCATATGCTTTTTCTATTTTAAACATTTAACCCCTTTCTGGAGACCCAGTTATGGTCCGAGGTTTATGGTTGGCTTGAACAACATAAATAGTAACATAGGAATGAAAATGTGTAGCACTGCGGTGGGACCGCACGTACACAACCTGAAAAACTGAACGTAGAAGAGTTCCACTTCAAGAGGAATAACTCTCAGACTGTACAGAACATCAAGAAAGATAACTCTTGGTTCCACTACATTAGAGTTTACACAATTTGAGGATCCTTGCATTGTAATCTCACAAACTGTAGCATTATAGTTCTCGAGAAAAACTTTTTAAAAACATTTTCAATATATCTTTCTATGTTAAACTTTGAACCCCTCTTGGGGCCACAGTATTAGTCCAGTGCTAAAGTTTTAATTATTTGGAATCTACACTATTTAAGGATGCTTGCATAGTTATCTCACAAGCTGAAGCATTATAGTTCTCTAAAAAAAGATTTTTCAACATTTTCCCTCTATATTTCTATGCTAAACTTTGAACACCTCTTGGGGCCCCAGTATTAGATTGAGGTCACGGCTTTTATAATTTCGAATCTACACTATTTGAGGGTGCTTACGTAGTTATCTGACAAATTGATGCATTGTAGTTCTCGAAAAGAAGATTTTTAAACATTTTCCATATATACCGGTACTTCTACATTTAACTTTAAACCCATCTTGGGTCCCTAGTATTAGTCCAGGGGTCACTATTTTAAAACTGTCGAACCTTCATTATCCAAGGTTGTATGCATGATAGTAATCTCACAAATTGAAGCATTGTAGTTCTCGAGAAGAAGATTTTTTAACATGTTACCTTTATATTTCTATAATAAACTTTGACCCCATCTTGGGGCCCCAGTATTGGTCCGGGGGTCACGATTTTACCAATTAGGAATCTACATAAGCGAAGGATGCATGCATAGAAATTCCACATACTAAAACATTGTAGTTCTTGAGAAGAAAATTTTTACCTTTATGTTTTTTAAAATGTTTCAATATTGAACTCCTCTTGGTGCCCATCAATTGTCCGGGAGTTACAATTTTTTGAATCTACATTATTTAAGGATGTACATGTATGCATAATAATATCCCAAACAGTTGCACTATAGTTCTTGAGAAGATTTTAAAACATTTTCCTATATATGTTAAAATCTAAACCCCTACTGGGGCCCCACTTTTTGTTCGGGGGTCACGATTTTTACAATCTTCACAATATATACAACCTTTTGTGTATGTATTGGCATTTTTGGTGAAGTGGTTCTTGAGAAGAAAATTTTTAAACATTTTTCCTATGTATTTCTATGTTAAACTTTGAACCCCGCCTGGGGCAGCAGTTTTGGTCTGAGGGTCACGAAGTCTACAATTTAGAATTTTCATTATACATTCAAGCTTTTGTGTAAATATTGGCATTTCTGGTGCAGTGGTTCTTGAGAAGAAGCTTTTTTAAACATTTTCCTATGTATTTCTATGTTAAACTTTGAGCCCCGCCTGGGGCCCCAGTTTTGGTCCGAGGGTCACGATTTTAACAATATAGAATCTTCACTATGTATGCAAGCTTTTGTGTAAATATTGGAATTTCTGGTGCAGTGGTTCTTGAGAAGAAGATTTTTTAAACATTTTCCTATGTATTTCTATGTTAAACTTTGAACCCCACCTGGGGCCCCAGTTTTGGTCCGAGGGTCACGATTTTTACAATTTAGAATCTTCACTGTACAAATGTATATACAAGCTTTTGTGTAAATATTGGCATTTCTGGTGCAGTGGTTCTTGAGAAGAAGATTTTTTAAACATTTTCCTATGTATTTCTATGTTAAACTTTGAACCCCGCCTGGGGCCCCAGTTTTGGTCGGGGGGTCACGATTTTTACAATTTAGAATCTTCACTATATATACAAGCTTTTGTGTAAATATTGGCATTTCTGGTGCAGTGGTTCTTGAGAAGAAGATTTTTTAAACATTTTCCTATGTATTTCTATGTTAAACTTTGAACCCCGCCTGGGGCCCCAGTTTTGGTCCGAGGGTCACGATTTTTACAATTTAGAATCTTCACTATATATACAAGCTTTAGTGTAAATATTGGCATTTCTGGTGCAGTGGTTCTTGAGAAGAAGATTTTTTAAACATTTTCCTATGTATTTCTATGTTAAACTTTGAACCCCGCCTGGGGCCCCAGTTTTGGTCGGGGGTCACGATTTTTACAATTTAGAATCTTCACTATATATACAAGCTTTTGTGTAAATATTGGCATTTCTGGTGCAGTGGTTCTTGTGAAGAAGATTTTTTATTAAACATTTTCCATTTGTAGTTCTATGTTAAACTTTGAACCCCGCCTGGGGCCCCAGTTTTGGTCCGAGGGTCACGATTTTTACAATTTAGAATCTTCACTATATATACAAGCTTTTGTGTAAATATTGGCATTTCTGGTGCAGTGGTTCTTGAGAAGAAGATTTTTAAAACATTTTCCTATGTATTTCTATGTTAAACTTTGAACCCCGCCTGGGGCCCCAGTTTTGGTCCGAGGGTCACGATTTTAACAATTTACAATCTTCACTATATATACAACCTTTTGTGTAAATATTGGCATTTCTGGTGCAGTGGTTCTTGAGAAGAAGATTTTTTAAACATTTTCCTATGTATTTCTATGTTAAACTTTGAACCCCGCCTGGGGCCCCAGTTTTGGTCGGGGGGTCACGATTTTTACAATTTAGAATCTTCACTATATATACAAGCTTTAGTGTAAATATTGGCATTTCTGGTGCAGTGGTTCTTGAGAAGAAGATTTTTTAAACATTTTCCTATGTATTTCTATGTTAAACTTTGAACCCCGCCTGGGGCCCCAGTTTTGGTCCGAGGGTCACGATTTTAACAATTTACAATCTTCACTATATATACAAGCTTTTGTGTAAATATTGGCATTTCTGGTGCAGTGGTTCTTGAGAAGAAGATTTTTAAAGACATGCACCCTATACTTACTGTTTTGCAATTATCTCCCTTTTAAAAAGGGCTGTGCCCTTTATTTTAACAATTTACAATCCCCTTTTCATAAGGATGCTTTGTATTAAATTTGGTTAAATTTGGCCCAGTGGTTTTTAAGAAGAAGTTGAAATTGTGAAAAGTTTACAGACGGACGGACAGACAGACGGACGGACGGACGGACGGACGGACGACGGACAACGGGTGATCAGAAAAGCTCACTTGAACCTTCGGTTCAGTAGAGCTAAAAACCATTACCGCTGTAGTTAGGCGTAAAATGGCCATGTATGATGGTAAACTTAATAAACACTGTTTAAACAATTACAGTGAGATATAAACTTGGTTGGTCTCGTTATCAAATCTTGTGAAGCCCAAAGGAATACATAACACAGTTAATGTATTTTTTCTGCAATGCTTGCTACATGTACCTTCATACTCTCATGAACTACCGAAAAAAAAGCATTTTAATGTTTTAAAAAAATGTTTAAAAATATGATGCTCTTACATGTGTACTAAATAAAAGAACTGATACATAATATCCAAATTAAATCAAACATTCAAAATATGTTTAATACTAAGGTGTGATTGTTCTCTTTTATGTACTAGATAAAATAACTGGAAGTAAAAATAAATCGTAAATATATTAGATTTGCATTTTTTGGCACTTTTTATAGAAATAAATTAAGCATGAACATTAATACACATGTATAATTTAATTCAATACACAATAGTTTTTGCACATAATTTTTTACAAGTGCACATTTTCACATGTACACATGTATTACATTTACATGTTTTGTATATTAACAACGTAAAAATTTACTTTTTAGAAAAAAGGAATTTGCGGTGAACTAAGAATAAAAAACAGAGTTTATTATTAAGTCAGAACAAGAAAATATCAAACAATATATGATAATTTTATAACTAAATTTTCTATTCTCAAAAATACAAGACCTTGCTACCTAAATTTGATGAACATGTTGGATTTAATAATCCATTTGAATGTACAGTAAACGTTTTATTCTGACAATTTTAGACGAAGTTAAATTCTGTACACAGTTAATTGCACATATCAATGTTAAAACATTCTCTATAAATTAGTCATTTATTCTGCAAAGAGTTATCTTTCTTAATATAGAGTCAAATATTATGTACTTCGCATTTGGAGCTTACATGCTGCATAAATAATTCAAAATTAAATATCCATTTAACAAATGATCATCATTCAAAATTATATCATACATTTTAGCAACACACACACAAGCTTTTGAATATTCATAGCAACTTAACCTTTAAATTTAAGAGAAATATTGACATTTCATCACAGACTATTTCTAAAAGATTTAAAATTCCAGCATGTATTAGTGCATGTAGTATCCCTTTCATGGTATAGAAGAGAGGAAAGGAGGGCAGACTTATCATGACATTCCATCAAAATTATATGCCATCAAATTAAAATACTTGTTGTCTTTTAAGTATAAAGAAATTAATTATGGTTAGCACTAACAAAGTGTTGGAGAATGTCCATACAGTCATCATTTTTATACAATATACAGGAGACATTCACATTTTCAGATTGAGTGAACGTATATGGTTGTGAGCTGGAATGGAGATCGCACCAGCGATAGAAATTCCCACGGAGTCAGCAATAGTAGCAGCTGCCAGGCTAAATTCCTTGAATTCTGCCTCAATCTGTAATAGAAACCTCAAAATGAAATAAAAACATATCATTATTAACTTTCAAAACATAAAAACCCTGGTTCAATTTTACTGAGGCACTTTCAATGTTGTTTGTTTATAATTTATATGCCTTATAATTCTCAAACTTTGTGTTACTTTGAAAATTGAATAAATCATAATAATGTCTCATTTAAACTATGAAGAATGTTTAATTGGAAAATTACATTATGAAGATAAAAATAATGCATAATTTTTCTTTATTTAAAAACATTGGTTTTGCTCTTTCTTTGTAAATCTAATTTTGTTGTTTCTTTCTTGAAAATGCTTCTAAACAATGTGCACCACTAAATATCTGATCCACTGAAATTGTATCTTGACACTAAAGTACCACAAATAAAAGAATTATATCCGCAATATAATTTTAATCAAAAATACATAACAAAGTTGACCAGCATTTAGAAGTACTATATACATGTACTTACATCCTCTGAGATCTTGTAGAACGTATTGACAAAGGCGGCTCCCCCCAAAAGTCCCTCAAACAGGACAAGGGCGAAGATGATCCAGATATTGGGGATGAACCGCAGAAAGACTTGGGCTGTGAGTATTGCAACATTAACACACTGCAAAAAAACAAATTGAATTTAAAAGTCTAAATGGTTTGTTTTCTCTTAATTGGTAAGCACAGTTTTTTTAGCCTCCGACAAAGTACATGTATTTTAAATAGTTGAGGTGTTCCCTTTTAAAGCTGATTGGTCCAATTTTATATAAAATTTTGTGACCGCTTTTAAACAATGGTTATGCTAAATATGTGTATAATAATTAATATAAGACATTGCAGTAGTTTTCTTGGTCAGTTAAGCCATATTACAATGATATAAATGATGTACAAATTTTGTTTTAAAAACAAACGAAACAAAAGGTACCACGTTGTTTCATCACATATTGAAAGTTGCCCCTAAAATTTAGGCGACTGCATGTATGATTGTTTTACGACTTTGACATTGCTATAAATAAAGGTCAAAATGTTTTGGCAAATCAAAAGAAAAAAAAAACCTGTGTACATTTTGTTCACTAATATTTCTGAAGTTTGTTTTGTTTACAATCAATGCATATCATGCGAGTTGAATAAACCTGATCATTCCGGTCACAAAACCAAATGGTTCCCTTTTCTAAACATTACCATGATGCAGTTTGGTTTGTTTTTTTGTATGCCTATAAAGAAATTATTTCATTTACTTTGAAAGGAGACCGACTCTGCTGGTGTAAATAGGCGAAAGTCTATAACTTTCTAAGATAATTGGTTTGTAAGGAAATTTTATTATCAATAAATGTAATAGCGAAAAAATCAGACCATGCAGTTTAAACTGGAAATAATTAACTCATTGACGTATACAAAGATATAAAAAAATTTAATGTTGCCATCTTCAAAGAAAAAAGTCAAACTCAGACATAGTTTTATCACAAACATTGTCTCCTTCCTACCCCCTATTTGTCCTCTCTTTTTTTGGTGCTTTGCTCACATTCCTTTACTTCTTGCTCACATTTATTTTGTTCTCTCTCATTCCGAAAACATCTTCTTTGTGCATCTCTTTAGAGATCTATCTCTTTCTTTATGTACCTCTCTTTCTATTCCTACCCTAATCTCCCGCTCTCTCTCTCTATTTGTAACTACCCCCTCTCTCTCTCTTTGTAACTACCCTATCTCTCTCTCTCTATCTCTCTCTCTCTCTCTTTGTAACTACCCTCTCTCTCTTTGTAACTACCCTATCTCTCTCTCTCTCTATCTCTCTCTCTCTCTCTCTTTGTAACTATATATACCCTCTCTCTCTTTGTAACTACTCCTCTCTCTCTCTCTCTCTCTCTCTCTCTCTCTGTACCTGTAACACTGGAAGAGTCCACAGTTTGTTGATTTTGAACACATTGACAGATGACCTGGAGATGAACACGCCTAACTGGTAGTCCACTTGATACCTATCGACATAAGAAACAGTCATATAAAACTAACCTGGTACTGCTTTTTCTTGTATGACGATTTAATTCCAAATTTTGGGAAATGATCAAAACACTTACCATCTATACTGTTCTTTCTCAGAGAGCCAAATGTGATTAAAATACAGAAGTTCATACTGAAATATTCAATTACCATCATTTTATTGAACAGCAAAATGGTTAAAAAAAACACTTACAAGGCACAGAGTTATCCGTCATTTAAAACCTTATTGAGGCTTAAAGCGCTTTTAAACAAAAATTGTTCATTGCATTTTGTCATAATACATAATATAATTATAATTTTAAAAAAAATTGAATACTGGTTTAAGAGAAATAACTTTTTTGGTTTCAAAGCTGCATGGAGAAGTTTAAAAGTATTTTTTTTTTTAAAGTGCATTAACAACATTTTTGCTTTGCATTTTGTCATAAAACATTTATACCGTAGTTAAAAACCTGGTTTATGTGAAATAATTTTTTTGGTTTCCAGCTGTGTGGAGAAGTTTCAAAGTATATTTAAATGTACTTACTAATCCCTGATTAATAAAGTATTCAGCGATGTACACTAAACACAGAGGTATCATGTATTTCATCAGTGGCTATAAATAAAACAGCTGTTTGAATGATAGTAAGTAATACACAGACAATCATGCACGTTATATATACATAATATTCAGTCATAAATTAAAATTATTCCGATTTTAAAATTTCTTCAAATTATATTCATCTTTTTTTCATCTGGATGTTTGATGTTTGCCCTATGACTTGTATTCAAGGCCATTTGATTAGGTCACCTCATATTCCATTTCTTGCTAAATTATTGTACACATAGCAAGAACACGACATTGTATAATTTCAAATGACTTACTTTTAAAAGGAGTAATTTTTCTTTCAATGTTAATCTTCCTTTTATTTTATCTGAAAAAGAAAAACAGCAGTATAAATTGAGGGTCCAAGTCTGAGGTTTCAGATCAAAAGTTGTTCTTAAAAAAAAATTGAACCAACTACATATATTATTTTACATTTTCCATGTCTTTGCCTGTGATAACAATACGTATTGATTTTGTACTAAATAACCCATAACTTTAAATGAAGCCAAACTGAGGCGCCAGTGTGGTTTGCTTAATTATATTCAAATATTAAATCGTACGATGGTTTAAAATTATATAAATATAAGTAATAAGGAATCATTCTTTCAATATTATGAGGTGATAATTTCGGTCGGGGCGTGATCAAATTTATCATAAAGCCTTTCGGGCTTTATTGGATTTGATCACGCCCCGACCAAAATTATCACCTCATAATACTTAAAGAATGATTCCTTATTCCTTATGTAATACATGCACATGTAACATCAATCAATAATCAGCAAAATGTTAACATTTCCTGTATGTATATGTCTTTATTTCAATGTTTTATGCTAACCCATCAATTTTGCAATAATATTCGATCTAGTAATAGATTTACTCTATCTTCTTTATTTGATGAAGCGATGAACTGAATCCTGTATCTACAATATGTATATGCAGATTTGACGGTGGACTGTATACACAGCAGCTATTTACTCATCATTTAATATTAAATTTTGTAAACAGCCGACTAAAACAATCTTTGCTTGCAAGAGTTTTGAATCTGCTTCTCCCCTAATGTGAAGTAGAAAGAGAAGTGGATTGAAAACCCTTGGCTAGTGAAGATGGCCAAAAACTAAACCAAGGCGATGAATGCAAACAAACAAGTACATTTACATGACCATGCAATCAATTTACATATTTTTTTTTATGTAAAAAAGTTAACGATTGTAAGCAACAATTAATATTCGCAAGCAGTGGTAACACAAAAATCTTGATCAGGTTAACTTTACAATATACATGTATATCAAGAATGTGATTTCTTAAAATCAAGATGGTGGATTCGCTTACCATCTGCATCTTCTGATTCTTTCAGCAGACTACTGGTGTCCTCACTGTATTTGACAATGTATTCTTTTTGATAGAACTGTCTGGGTTTCTTTATCACAATAGAGAAGCTGAAACAGAATTAAAAATTATGATCAAGTCAATTTTGATGGCTTGTTCATATTGATTGATATTAGATTTTAATAGATATCATTTCTGTCGAGGGTTATTGAGAGAGAGAGAGAGAGAGAGAGAGAGAGAGAGAGAGAGAGAGAGAGAGAGAGAGGATAATAGTATGAAATTTTGTCTGAACAAAATATGGGGCATTGAAATATGTAACAGGAAGCATAAAACCTAGTTATTCCCTTTATCTTGTAATTGCACGGACAACTGATATCACTTTTAAAAACCTGTAAACAATCATGGTCCTATTAAACAATAGCCAACCCTCACCAAATTCTTTAATCAATGTGACCTTGAGTTTAATCAATATCTTTGATCTAAATCTTGTCACAAGGATGTTCAATAGTAAGGAGGAAGTTTAATAAAAATAAGTTATCAGAACATTGGATTTCTGCCCAGACACAAAATGCAATGCCATATGTACCTGACATTGTGTATATATTAGGTTATACATTACCTGTACCTGTGTATATACAGTAAAACACGGTTATAGCGAACACGCTTATAATGAATTGACGCTTACAGCGAAGTGAATTTCATTCCCCAAGTCTCTTTTTCATGCTGTAAAATTGACGGATATAACGAATTACGGTTATAATGAAGTTAAATTGGCCGTCCCTGGGACTTCGTTATAAGCGTGTTTTACTGTACTGTGGAATCATTTTTATTTGTGGAGGTCAATGTTTGTGGGTAGCCAAAGTTGTCCTGGTTCATGGGGACGTAATTTCGTTGGTAGTGAAATCGAGATAATTTTAATAATTATTCAACAAAAATTGTGTATAGGTTCGAGGTGATGTAAATTTGTGGGCAAGGGTTACCCACGAAAGCCTGATATTGGTCCCCCACGAACAATGATGATTCCACAGTATTGGATTAATTATACATTACCTCTACCTGTGTATATATTAGGTTATACATTATCTGTTCCTGTGAATAAATTACCTGATAAACATGAGGGCAGGTATGATAGTCATCACAAGTAACGTCTTTCTAGGTGACAGACCGGCCGACGTCAAACCGGCGTACGGCAGAGCACCAATTATCCCAGCGCCACCAGTTCCCGACGAGTACGCTGATATAACATTCCTAAAACAAGGAATATTGTTATATTCAGAAGACTGATTGAAAAAAAAAACCAGCAATAATTGTATAGTATTTTTAGATAGATACTTAAGCTCAAATATCTTTAAAAATGTCAATTAATGGATACAGAGCACATACCTCCTTCTTTCTTTCATAGACTACTCTCTTTCTTTTCTGGTCTTGCAGCTTGTCTTTTTGTTGCAAGACAGCTTCTTGTCTTTTGGTGGTATAGTATCTTTTTAGTCACCTAGTTAAGTATAAAAAAAATTGTTTTCATTTGTATGTTAAACACATGTTTATACACACACCTCAATTTTTCACAATCGTAATTCTTAACAGAAATAAACTGCAGTGAAATTATATATTAGCATAATTAAACTGCAGTGAGATTTAAAACGTGTATGGGTACGCGTACGTGTGTTAAAACTACACGTACACGTTTTTGTAATTTATCAGTTGAGATTTCTTAACTTGTAGGATATAAATGTGTACGTAAATCGACGCAGTTTTGTGACATGAATTTATTTACTTAATTCCAAATAAATGGTAAATTTCTTATCAATTGTGACAGTCATGCAAATGAAGCTTAAAAATCTATAAATGTATCACAAGAATACATTCACTCATCAAAAAGATTTTATTTGTTGTAAAAAGCTACACATTTGTACTTACGTGTAGACGACACTCTACAAGATTAGAGAACGTGTAGAAACCATGTCGTCACAAAAACTGATGACATAATTCGCGAAGATATTAGGTGGTTCCCCTAATTCAAGTACATGTACCCGTACACGTTTGAAATCTCAACCTCTCTAATATTTATAGATATATATATATATTTTAACTTACACTGAATGACCTTTTCTTGGACATTTGTGTTCCAACCTTTTACAAATGTCATGATGTGGTTGGACATTGCCTCATTTTCACTTTCACGTACAATGCCTGTTAAAAAAAACATGTAAACAACTTTTACATTTTAATTGTGTTTTAAAAATTGATTGACTGAACTCATTACATGCATGCAGAATAATTAAATTGAAAGCCTATAAATGTATTGATATATACATGCATACCCGAACACTAGGGGGTACATAGATCTGCTCATCTTTTTTACTTTCTCTTTCATCTTCTCTCTTTTCAACTCTTTTCAGCCTCTCCAAGATCTCTGCTTGTTGATCTAGCACAGTTTTAAGCATGCTTCTCAATGCTGTATTTGAAATAAAAACAACCAGATATAATATCTTTCTTAATATTGGTAAAAACTTAAAATTAAAACCAACATGCTTAAATGTTCATTAATGTTTGATTTGTATCATAGAGCATGTACTTTGATTACTTTACATTTTATGTTTTTATAATTTGATAATGACAGAGTGGACCCCCCCCCCTCCCCCCCAATCGGTTACTGTGCAGTGTAACATAAAGCATTATAGAATATACGCCTCACTGGCGTCGGAAGCAAATTGAAAGTGGGGGGGCTAGACTAATCCTCAGAAATTTTGAGAAAAAAGTAATTCCCAAAATCATGGAAATCCTAATCCTAGGGGAGGGGGGGGGGGGTATACCTATACTTCCAACACAAAAAAAAATTTACTTACCCAAATTTTTTTTTCCAAAATCATGAAATTCCTAATCCGTGGCGGGGGGGGGGGGGGGGGGGGGGCTAGCATGCTTCTAAATCTAACTTCTCAATCCTTCAAGGTAAATTTGGGAACAATAATCTTTCCTGCCAGAAAAATTGGGGGGGCTGAACCCTATATCATTCTATGTTTCTAATGGTTAGGTATAACTTTGCAAAAAAAGTGGGGGGGGGGGGGGCTAAGCCCCTCCTAGCCCCCCCCCCCGGTTCCGACGCCTATGCGCCTACACGTGAGCACACATACCTTCACTGTGGACTGGAGTGTCATTGTTAGTCCGGATCCTTGAGTGATTTAACTCAGTTGGTGTTGATGGTTCTGACCTCGGTCTGTTGTCTGAAAGTACAAGTGAAAGTAGAAAACATTCGGAACACCTCGCAACTATTTTTTCCGAGTGTTTGTTTTCGTATTTTATAAGCTAGAAAAGGTGTAAAAGGTACAAGTTGGAACGCGATTGTTTACGACAATACTTTGTTTACTTTTAAAAATTAGTTCTTACAAGAAAACTGATGGTTGTATTTGTTGCAATGCATAAATATAATTCGAAAATAAACTGTCAGCAAAAACATCTGATTAACCCGAGATTCCTCGAACAAACTGAATCACGGCGCGGCGCGGGGAAGCATCACATTTCCAACACGAATATATTGTACAAAGTAGCAAAATTTTCTAAGCTGTGTGTTCGGGGAAGCATCACATTTCCAACACGAATATATTGTACAAAGTAGCAACATTTTGTAAGCTGTGTGTTCGGGTAAATATCAAATATGTTAAAGTTAGGTTTACCTGAAAATCCACCTCGTCCTCTTGCTCTTCCTCTGTAGTGGAGTCGAAGTCAACCGGCAACCGACGAGATACCTTTTGGCGTTTGGATGGCGGGCGATACAGACTAGTACTGGCTGAGGTTGACGTCGAAGGACCAGATTCTTCCACGCTTTTCCCGTCAAAATTAATGCCATTCGAGTCAGAATCACAGCGCTGAGACATTTTGGTTTTAAAATATAAGTAAAATGTTGAAAGCTAAACTGATGCTGTTGGATGTTCTGCTCCTACATGTATCTCTGATGTGGTTTTACCCGCAATCAAATTCCCGCGCAAGAAAAAGGGTTTGGCCGGAAATTTGGAGATGAAACATTGGTATGCAGGGCCCCCCATCTGAAACCCCCATCATCTGAAAGCCAGCTAGGTTAATGCCATTTTATCTGTGGATTTAAATTTTGCTGAGATTTTCATTATGCCTACCTCACTTTAAAAGGTAATTTGTATTTTATGAAAGAATGTAATTTTTTAAAATAATTTTGGAAGGACTGAATTATAAGTAATACAATGTCATTTAATGATGTGAGTGTGTGTGTTTCTGTGGATTGGGGGGGGGGGGGGGGGTTGAAGGGGAGCAGTTTGTGTTATAAATAGTGCTATAATTATATAATTTACTGTGATACAAATTGTTCTTAGATGTTTATGTATACATGTAACTATGATTTATCATTTGATTGCTGTGTGGATAGCTTGATTAGGTTCTTTCCTTAATGTATTACTATATCAGTTGTGTGTACACACACTACTAAGACATATCTATATATCTATTACACATGTGAATTATAGGTTTAATATCACTAAAAATTGAAAATATAATATCATGTAAATTTTATTCTTTAAGGAACATGGGCAAACATATTGCTGAAAATAGAAAGAAGTATAGGCAAAAGAAGCGTGAAGAAAAACGACGTAAGAAGCAGAAGCTGAAAAAAAATATTACATATCACAATATAATTGTTGCAATGCCTCATCCTGTCCGTACAAGTCATCATCTTCATCATCTTCAGGATCTTCCCTGTCACCATCATTGACATCTTCAAATTCATCAGACTCGTCATCGATAGTAACAAAATCAAAGGCAACAGAAAACAGACCCCTGATTACGTTTACGTCAGATCCCCTGTATGTAAGATTTATGGAGTACACCATGTTAAAGAAAAGAGTAGCTGCTATTGAGGACAGAGAAAGTCGCTAACGGGGTAAGATGGTAAATACATGTATACTAATAGAAAAGTTGTCACTGCAGTGTGTTTAATCACTATGCTAGTCTGATATATGAATAATGATAGTTTTTTTCTTCCAGAAATGGTTATCTGGGCTTTTAATATCAAATAATAATAAAGTAACATGATTTCATGATCAATTTTAATTTTTATTTATAAATAGCTATTGAAATGAGCTGTAAAACATATGGGCTTTTGATATGTACATGTAGGTGATCCTCATACCAGCTTGTCATGGAGAGGTGTTAATCCTCTAACCTGGCAGATTTGGAGAGGTGACCAATAGTGTCTACTATTTCTTTATAAGTACTAAGTTTTCGAGAATGTTTTATTAAACTTATAATCAAATTAATATACTTTATTTAATGTCTGATATATTAATCATGTGTGTGATCCTCATACCAGCTTGTCATGGAGAGGTGTTAATCCTCAAACCTGGCAGATTTGGAGAGGTGACCAATTGTGCTAATTTTTCCTTATTAAGTACTTAGTTTTCATTTGAACGGCAGATAAAATTTATATAAAACTATCTAAATCATGCTGATGGTTACTAAAATGAATTTTTTTTTACATAAGGTTTCTACTTTTGCTTTGCAGATCACTACATCAAATACAAATTACCGGATCACCAGGACCATCGCAGATGATTGTCACATTGAACTTTCTTCAGTTAATGATGATATGAATATCTTAATAAGATTTTATATATTTTGGTTACCCTAAAAATGGTATCTGCTCAAAAACGCCCTCGTAAAGTTTGTAACAAGTGTAAGTTGGAGCTTTCGGACAGACATTATCGTCGCCATGTCACAAATTGTACCTTTGTCAATTTTCTATCAATTGACCATGAGGAAAGTACATTAATTCAAAATGAAAAAGTTCAACTACAAGTACATTCCAGTGACAGTGATACTAATTTGAATTTTCCAAGTGAAAATAATAGCATTACCTATGAAAATTATGTTTCTAAAAGATCACATCATGATCAGTTAAACAATATCTGTGACAATATAGATGATGATGATGCCAAAGCCTTTTTTTATATTAACTTAGAGATGACTGATGAAAGCTTTGATAGTAGTGAATACGACTCAATTGTTTTATCTTCCACTGACGAAGAAGAAAATGATGTTGTGTCTGTTGATGAGTGTAGTAACTTTTTGACGCAGTTAATATGTACAATAATTATTTTGATTCTTTGGCAGTCTATATATTTCATATCAGATGCTGCAGTAAAACTATTTTCAACAGTTTTTCAGTTTTTATGCAAATATTCACTCAGACTTGAAACTTTAGTCAGAGTTTTTCCCAAAAATGTTTATGCAATGTCAAAGTATAAAGAGACAGTAAAAAAATTCAATTTTTAAGGTATGTTGTATGTAAAAAGTGTTATAAGTTGTACATTCTTGAAGACTGTGTTTTAAATATTGAAGGTAAAAAGCAATCAAAACTTTGCAACCACATTTTTTTTCCAAATCACAAACTGGCATATATGCATAGACCCTGTAATGAACCACTTCTAAAAGACATATCTGAAACAGATTCTCCAAATTTTGTGCCATATAAAGTATATTGTTATAAAACACTAAAGTCCTCACTTGAAATCTTGGTTAATCGTGAACATTTTGAGGATAAATGTGAAATGTGGAGGAAAAGACATACTCAAGATAGTATGATGCTAAATGTTTATGATGGAAATATCTGGAAAGATTTCAATGGTAGAAAACATGACTTTTTGACCCAAGAAGGTAATTATGCATTAATTTTAAATGTGGACTGGTTTCAACCATTTAAGCACACTAATTATTCAGTCGGTGCAATCTATATTTCATTCTTAAATATACCAAGAGAAGAAAGATTTCAAAGAGAAAATATTATTTTGATTGGTATCATACCCGATATGAAGAAAGAACCCCCTACTAACTCATTCCTACAGCCATTAGTTAATGAATTAAACAAAGCTTGGCACGATGGGTTTATGATCAAATCAAGAAACTCAAGAAATCAATATAAAAGATTTAGATTGGCACTTCTATGTGTTGGATGTGACGTTCCTGCAAGTCGAAAATTATGTGGTTTCTATGGTCATATGGCAAATTTAGGGTGCAATAAGTGTGAAAAAAACTTTCCAGGTATGATAGGAGAAAAAACATTTGGTGGCTTTGATAGGAGTCAATGGCCTGCAAGAAACAATGACCATCATAGAATTTTGTGGAAAAATTGCTAAATGCTCAACAAAAGCTGAGAAAGAGGCACTTGAGAAAAAACATGGGGTCCGTGTCTCTTGTCTGTTAGATCTAGATTACTTTGATCCAGTTAGAATGACTCCCATTGATCCCATGCATAATTTATTCCTTGGTACAGCAAAACACATGATAAGCGTTTGGAAAACTAAATTAATTTTGAATGGAAATGATTTGTTAAAAATTCAAGAAAAAATAGGAAATTTTTTCTGTCCATCTGATGTTTGTAAATTGCCGCAAAAAAAATGCACGTGGAACATTATTTCAACAGTGTAAAAAACCAGCAAGCTTTAGTGTTGTTGAAAAGGCTTCAGTTCAGTCATCTATCTTATCTGTAGACTGGAGTACAGATGAGGGTATTTTTGTGAAAAAATTCAAAAATGGATCTTTATCATGAAATTGAATCAAATAGACTTCATAAGATGTATTCATTTTTGTATGGCAATGAAAATTTTCAATTGTGCACATCCATAAAACTAGGAAATGAGTTGTATATGAATGGGTCTGTTTTGGGCTCGAAAAATAGTCGAAGCATAAGGTCATCATTTATATTAGCCTTCTGGTCCATAGGTAATGGTCAGCTATCGCACACATGCAGTGATCTAAGTCCCCATCCAGGCCAAATAGTCAATTTCCTGGAGCATTCCATAATTATGAATGGAACAGTTAAGAGTCATATTTTAGCAAAGGTTACTTGGTTCAAAGGTCTTGATGATTCAATCAGATATTATTTCGGGAAGCCAGTAGAAGTGTGGTATAGAAGGCAATATGAACAGGAGGGTCCTTCGATGTTTATACCTGTACATCGAATGAAAAGCAAGTTTGTGTATGCAACAGATATCCTCATGGGAAAAGATGTTATTGTAGTTTGCCCAAGAGAACGATACAACGTGTAATTTTTCTAATTATTTTGTTATGATGAGGGTTACAATTACGGCATACTCTAGCATATTTTTGACACTTTTTTGTTAAGGTGGAACACTACACCGTGAAATATTTTCTCAAATCAGCAGGAAATTACTTGATTATGATATATATCATAATGGATAAGAAGTGTTTAAGTCTAATAGGCAAACAATCTGCGATTTTGGATGAAAAATTACATTTTCAAAAATTAAATTCAGTTAACATGAACAAAAGCTCTAGGCGGATTCGAACTCATGATCTGTGGTCCAGAAGCCCAATACTTTAACCACTGAGCTAAGACGATATACAACCCACTCGAAAGATATCAACAGTTTAACAAAACATTTTAATCGCCATCTTGTGACGCAGTGTCTTAAAAAGTATAAGTGAAGGTGTAGTGAGGTACCTTAAACAATATGTGTATACTTATTATAAATAAAATTTAAAAAAAAATTGGCATTTTAGTTTGATTATGATTAAATATTTAACTGCAAAAAGACCTCATATTGTTTGTGTTGTTTAATAAATGGCAAGGCTTTTAAGTTCGAGAGCATGACTGTAGATTAAATTATTTGTCAGAGTTACATGCATCGGTATCTGCAAACAATATATGAAAAAAGATTGATTGATATGAGAAAAAATCAACAATTTGAAATACAAAAGTTGAAAAAATGTCAAATTTTGGCCATCTTGCAAATGTAAAAGTTGAAAGGTGAACTTTCAGTTTATAACAGATAATGAAATATCAACTTTTACACAACTCTTATACTATAAAAGGCAGAAGGTCACCTTTTGGTAACTGAAAGGCGATGAAAGATGGAAGTTCAACTTCTGTAAATATTTTGTAAACTATTAAATGTCATAAAAGGTGTTTTTTCGTGCAGTGGCGCGCGCGCGCTGTACAAACAGGGAAAAGTAAAAGTTCATCTTAGCATTTTAAGGACAAGCAGAGTTGTCCCTCTTTAGCCTCATCCAGACTGGTTTTTTTTTTTCTGTGAACTACTCCTTCAGACGACGCAACACCATCTTGTAAAAACAGGAATATAAAATAAAGTTTGTTAATGAATAAAAAAGCCCAAAAATTATTTAATCTCTCTCTCTTTTTCTCTCTCTCTCTCTTTCTCTCTCTCTCATAAACACAGTTATTATAAATTATAGTAATGAAATCTACATGTAGACCAATCAAAACATGAACCTTAATAACTATCTGAACAATGCACATGCTTACTTTTCAGTTGTAATTTTTCATGATTAACTTCCCAAATACATATACGTTTGCAAGCGTTAATGAATGTTCAAATTTTATCAATTTAAAACAACGAATTTGACAATGTTTGCAAGTTTTAATCTATCAAGTAAATATTTTTATAATACAAGAAATGTGCATCTTAAATGTGAAACTTTAAATTGAAGGTTAATGTGCCATTCATCTATGAGCAAGTAGTCAAAATTTAGACAATTCAGACAATCAGGTCAACAAAAAAATATTAAGGTCAAATTCTTGAACAAGAATGGTGTCATCAAATTTTAGTCCCGATTTACTGGAACAGTTCGCCCTCCTCTTTGATGATGATTCGTTATCTTTGGTGATGCCCAGAGCGTCACAAACAAAATGATGAATATCGCCATTAAAAGCTATTGATTTATTGTTTTCATTTTGTATATTGTATTTTTATTTTTAAAATTCAATAAGATTCAAAATACAGGCACATGCAAGGATCCAGAATATTTTTCAAAATGAGTGGTGGTGGGGGGGGGGGGGGGTGGTCCGAAGGAAAATTTGAGGCTGCCGGTGGAGGTGTAGAAGGGCATACTAGATCCGCGCATGCAGGCATAGCCTATATACTAGTGTTTAACCTATGTATATAACGCTCTACTTGCATGTACAAGCATTGACCGCGTGTTTAATTCGTAAAAAACATTATCAAAGTGTATAATGCTTTGATTATATATTTCTGTTGTAATAGGCCTTTATATTATAAAAAAGTTCATCAAACTTCCATCAACAAGAATTAAATCGGTGTCATGATTTTGCATAGTTCACATTTCGAAAAAGTTCAATTTTGGCTTTTTTAAGTGATAGAAGATGGAGATCATGTGAGCTTTTGAAATCAAATGATTGATTGAATCATCAATATCAAAGAAGGAGCGGGAAAATGAGTCAAAAAGGTGTCTGTATTCCTCATAGATTTTAAAAGTCCACAGAAAATGCTATAATAGGCATACACAATGTTGTAAATGTTCTATTTACATGTATTTAAAAAACATATTCCAATAATAGCCCCAACCCATTGTGTTGATCCGTGCATGCAGAATGAAATTCATTCTATTATCATCGTAGTACAGTATACATTTTTTTGTTACAGGCACGTAGCATCGTTTTTGAAAGTGGGGGTGGGGGCATACTCATTTCAAAAATCTTGACAAAAAGCAAAAAAACACAAAAAAATTATTTTCCAAAATCCAGAAAATCCTAAGCCGTGGGGGGGGGGGGGGGGGGGGGTACATACTTGTAATTTCTGTTTCACTGAAAGGAAAAGTGGGGGTGCCTACTCCATGTTAATTAAATTTTTTTTGTATGAAAGTTAACCACGCAAAAAAGTGTGTCTCCCCCCCCCCCCCGATGAGCCTGTAATGTTAAATCTTGCATGGTATACATGTACACTTTTGTTTACACACATCTATAGCACGCGTATCACAAAGACACCGGGTCCCATTCATGCAAATAAATGACTGTTTATTCAGGGTAAGAGGTCAAGAGATTTAAACATACAATTAGGAAGTAAATTACACAAGTCTCGTTTTCTCTCATGTTAATCTCATGATCAGGGCGTCATCCACCCAGTTATGGCTGAAATAACTTTAAGGTCACATTGATACACACAGTAAGTTACAACAAGTTTATTGATGCCTCTTGATGTTAAAAAGTTGACATATGTATACATACATTCGCTTGCCTAAATATTGGATTGCGTTTACGATTATTAAGTTGATCAACAATGGACAGTTTTATATGTACTATTCTTTTTAACTGAACCGAAAGTAGCGGCCTTTTTCAAACATAGGGACATGCATTTTCGCGAACTAGCTCTCATTGTCCCATACATTCGACCATTTTTTTTTGTGTTAGTTTTTTGTGGAATTTTTTTTATTCTATTTTTCTTTTACAAAAAGTCTATATATACTTTCAACCAATTGTATGTTTAATCAATATATAATTATATACTATAAACAATATGAGCTGTGTCAGAAACTAACCGCCCAACCATCAAACATAACACAATTGCAGGATACGTTTCCTAGAAAAAAAACTCTGGATCCACGCATGATTAAGTGCCTTGCTATAAATAAAATATTTTAAATTTCTGTTTAGCACCAGGTATGTATATACCTAGCCAGAAAAGAAAAGTTGGTAATGAATGAAAAATAAATATCACAGCTTTTTTTAGACTGCTTGGACTTTCCTAATTTCAGATGGCATTATCTGAATCACAAATTCCACCCGACGCCCAGCATTATTTGGTGTGTGGCACTGAAGACTGTGAGAAGAACTGTCAGTTTTACTGCAATGACTGTCACCAACCAATGTGTGAACAATGCAGAGATGAACATCAGAAGAATAAGAAAACCAAGAACCATGAAGTGGTTCCTTACAAACAACGCAAACGTCAAATTCCTGTAGTGAAATGCAAGATCCACCCCACAAAAGAAATGGTTCTTCTCTGCAAGGAATGCCAAATTCCACTTTGTTACAAATGTACAACCACAAAAGAACATCGCGGTCATGTGTTTACAGATCTAGAAATGGTCTTTGATGAAAAGGTTTCGCTATGTCAAGAAGAAATTGCCAAAATTAGAAATTATTTCGAACCAACTTCTCAAGATTTGAAAACGGATATTGCTAGTGATGTCACAGAAATGAAGAAGATCATGGAAGGTTTAAGAACATCCATGAAAGTTGAAGCTGAGGCTGTGAAAAAGCTGGTAGACACAGTCACATCAGATAAAATAGAACAAGTCAACAAAATGGAACAGTCATTATTACAAACATTAAACGGTCAAAATCAAAATATTGATGATTATATCAACTATCTCAATGATTTAATCCAAACATTTTATGGTTACCTATCCCCTTCAAACATAGAACAATTAACATTTGCTCTCAATTCAGAAAATCTGATCATAAGGCACATACCAGAGACATCCAAACCAGTCCCACCCGTATTTACTGCTGGTCAATATAGCAAGGAAGATGTCGCCAAACTACTGGGTAGAATAATTGTTCCTAATATTAAACCAGAGAACAGAAAAATAAAGCCCATGGAGACTGCCTCTACACAGTTGAAACCTACAGGGAAACAGAGAAAACAAGACAGAGAGAAATCTGACATGAAACAAACACTGTGTCTGTCTTCCTCTGTCACCAAGGTCAGAGAGTACACAGTACCAGGTGTTCCCAGTGTATTTCAGATATCACTGGGTAAATCAGGCAGACTCTGGGCCAGTGATAGATATGGTAACCTTGTCCAAACAGATCTACAGGGGAATCAGCTACAGAAAATACGAACCAGTGGTGGATATGGCTACCACACAGTCACACAGGACGGGGATCTGATCTATACAGACAAGAACAACAAAGTCATCAATAGGATAACACCGGATAATACAATTACTGAATTCATTAAAACAGGAGACTGGGTACCAATCAGTATACACTCCTCCCACATCAACGGGGACATACTGGTGGGGATGATAAAGGATGAAGAGGCTAAAGTCACCAGGTACAACAAGACAGGGACAGAAATACAGAACATACAGAGAGACAACAAAAGACAGGGACTGTATGGTGATCCACACTACATCACAGAAAACATCAATGGTGATATCTGTGTATCAGACTATGACAAACATGCTGTAGTGGTGGTGGATAAATCAGGACAACACAGGTTCTCCTACACACGTCAGGGGTCAGAGTTTAATCCCTTTGAAATATGTACTGATGTACTCGGTCACATCCTGGTGTGTGATGAAATCAGTAAATCAGTTCATCTCCTGGATCAGGACGGTCAATTCTTGTCGCCACTACTTACAGAACAACAAGGGTTAGAGTATCCCCGTAGTGTGTGTGTGGATGATGAGAACAATCTCTGGGTGGGACAATGGTTAACCAACATAGTGACAGTGTACAAGTATCTACAGTGAACATTACATATCCATAAGATAATTTCATCTATGTATTATGTGTATGTTGTAAGACGATGTAACAACAACACAGTGATAGTGTACAATGAATGGTATCTACAGTATACGTTGGAGTACATACCATTCATGTAAACATGTGGATGTTAATTTGTAAATATATAGAATAATTTTATTGCTGAAGAGTTAACTATTAAATATACAGGTACTAACACTCTTCGTTTTTATTTAGTAGTTTTATGGTATTGTTATTTTAATTGATGCAATAGGTTTATTAAAATACATTAACTTTTTTTAAACTGACCTACACATATATTTGATCAGTACACATTTGTTACATTCAGAATCTTTAAATATAGATCTATCAAATATTTAAATCGTATGCCAATAAATATACCCCCTTCCCACTGCTTTTAAAAATGTTAATTCTTGACAATTGTGAATACCCAATTTTTTTTTATAAATCCGATATTCTTTAGATAATGTTTGTTTGACACATCTGAAAATTTTAAAGGAATTTGTTGGAAATTGAGAGTTGTAAATTTTAAAAGAAATTGTTGGAAATAAGGAGGTGTCGGTAATTAAAATCAAATTTGATCTGAATAATATCGGAATTCTCTTGTATCACAAGTATTCTTGCCTTAGTGGGAATGAAATTATTATTATTTCACTATAAAAGTTAACTGCACGAAGTTCCGTGCACCACAGAACTTAAACATTGAGAGAGAGTGTAATATTCTATATAATTCAATATGAATAAAAAATGCCATTTTTTTTCGTAACGCCCCCTTAAGCTTGTCATTTTCGTTTACGGATGATGTAATTGTTTCTGCAGTAATCGCTACATGTACAAGAAATAAATTCAATAAGTTACTTAATACGTCAACTCAATAAGCCTGGATTTTCTAGTGGAGGGAGGGGTATCCTCTTCCCCCGGCAGACCCTTGGTACTCCCCTCCGTGGAAATCTGTGCATGCAAGATCAAGGGATGTTTCATTTGTTATATTCTAGCCTTTACCGATGTGAGAGTTATTTCCCTTTAAGATTTTTGAAAAGGGGGGGGGGGGGTGGAGGACATGTTACGCTTTCCAAAGTAGGCGATTTTGTGTAAAAAAAACCAAAAAACTGAGCACATATCGTACCACTAAGAATTTTGTGTATAAGATAGATTAATGTATCAGGCATGGTGCCACTGGCGATGTATCAGAGGTGTACACAATGTAAACGATGTTCCCTGACTCTCATTTTCCTGAGTTTTTGGATTCAGTGAGAAGGGCTTTGTATATATATAAAGATTGAAGAAAAACAGATCCAAATTTGAAAGCATTTTGGTATTTATTTAGAAATTAAAACAGATTTTTTTTTGGGTAAAAACAGGATATCTCAGGGCCTAAAATTCTACCAAAGAAGTTCAGGTAATATATTAAAGCAATTTTTGAGAGAAGAATTATTTACGAAAAATGGAAATTGTCTCTAGACGATATTTTTCAAATATATGGATAAAATTTACAAGATATTTAAGCAATGAATCATTATTTTTTTTAAAGATGTGGTCTCATAACTGCAACGGTGTGTGCATACAAATTGAATAACGTGCGCTAGCGCGTTATGAAAATTTGTTTGCACACACCGTTGCAGTTATGAGACCACATCTTTAAAAAAATAATGATTCAATGCTTATATTTACGTTTTTTAACATTTGTTCTCTTTCCGCAAATATGATTTATTTTAAAAAATCTCGGCCTTATTCAACGAGTAATGCCCAATTATTGGGAGAGCCATTGCAACAGCCAAATTATGCTGACAAAAATAGTGCACAAGAGTTTTAAATTCTAATAACACAATTTTATTTTTATTCTGTAATTTGATGAATTTATTTTTGGTATATACTAAGAAATTCATCAATTGAATTCATTTAAATCTTAAAAAATATTTACATCCATGAAATATTAATCAGCCCAAGTATAATATCAGGTCGTGATCCGGTTTGAAGTCGGGAGGAGAGTCAGTCATGTTCTGAAGGAAAACTGAATGTATTCATCCGCACCAGATTTGGTGATTGGGTCTTCTGTGTTATGCGTAAATATCACTCAAATCTATCAATGCAATTTAATAAGAGGTAAGAAAGTGAATGTAAATATATACATGTATATCAGTGGGGAACACTCATATGTAGCCTGTTCCTCTGGCTTACCCATAATGCTCCGCAAAAGTAGCATTGTGGGTAGTTCAGGGAAACAGTCTATCACGATGGCAAAAGCCAATTTTCAACAATCAAACTTTATAACGCGATTTAAATTAGGAAGAATCACATCAATACAATATGAAATATTTGTATAAATAAAAAGACACAATTTTTTTGTATGTTGATAAGACGATAATAGGTATAACAATGAATAATTTTTTTATCCAACAAATGTTCGCCCCAAATATGCTCCCGTGTCCATCTGGTGGCGGTAACTTCTAAAATGCTAATCTGAATTATAAGATTTCGGTGATATTTAAATTTTGGGTTTTTTTACCCCAATATGTGTCAATTGTATTCCATATTGGTTATATATGGACAACAAAGACAATCTTTAAGTAGTCGAGTGTTACACAAATAAAGCAAAGAAAACTCAATACAAACAAACAAACCAGCCGCAATGACATATCAACGAAATATTGAAGTAATATGCTTGAGGCGTTACGTCAAGTGAATAATACACAGTCATTCTTCACATAGATAAAAATCATTACCGCTGTAGTTATGCGTAAAATGGCCATGTATGATGGTAAACTTAATAAACACTGTTTAAACAATTACAGTGAGATATAAACTTGGTTGGTCTCGTTATCAAATCTTGTGAAGCACAAAGGAATACATAACACAGTTAATGTATTTTTTCTGCAATGCTTGCTACATGTACCTTCATACTCTCATGAACTACCGAAAAAAAAGCATTTTAATGTTTTAAAAAAAATGTTTAAAAATATGATGCTCTTACATGTGTACTAAATAAAAGAACTGATACATAATATCCAAATTAAATCAAACATTCAAAATATGTTCAATACTGAGGTGTGATTGTTCTCTTTTATGTACTAGATAAAATAACTGGAAGTAAAAATAAATCGTAAATATATTAGATTTGCATTTTTTGGCACTTTGTATAGAAATGAATTAAGCATGAACATTAATACACATGTATAATTTAATTCAATACCCAATAGTTTTTGCACATAATTTTTTACATGTACACATTTTCACATGTACACATGTATTACATTTACATGTTTTGTATATTAACAACGTAAAAATTTACTTTTTAGAAAAAAGGAATTTGCGGTGAACTAAGAATAAAAAACAGAGTTTATTATTAAGTCAGAACAAGAAAATATCAAACAATATATGATAATTTTATAACTAAATTTTCTATTCTAAAAATACAAGACCTTGCTACCTAAAGTTGATGAACATGTTGGATTTAATAATCCATTTGAATGTACAGTAAACGTTTTATTCTGACAATTTTAGACGAAGTTAAATTCTGTACGCAGTTAATTGCACATATCAATGTTAAAACATTCTCTATAAATTAGTCATTTATTCTGCAAAGAGTTATCTTTCTTAATATAGAGTCAAATATTATGTACTTCGCATTTGGAGCTTACATGCTGCATAAATATTTCAAAATTAAATATCCATTTAATATCAAATATCATCATTCAAAATTATATCATACATTTTAGCAACACACACACAAGCTTTTGAATATTCATAGCAACTTAACCTTTAAATTTAAGAGAAATATTGACATTTCATCACAGACTATTTCTAAAAGATTTAAAATTCCAGCATGTATTAGTGCATGTAGTATCCCTTTCATGGTATAGAAGGGAGGAAAGAAGGGCAGACTTATCATGACATTCCATCAAAATTATATGCCATCAAATTAAAATACTTGTTGTCTTTTAAGTATAAAGAAATTAATTATGGTTAGCACTAACACAGTGTTGGAGAATGTCCATACAGTCATCATTTTTATACAATATACAGGAGACATTCACATTTTCAGATTGAGTGAACATATATGGTTGTGAGCTGGAATGGAGATCGCACCAGCGATAGAAATTCCCACGGAGTCAGCAATAGTAGCAGCTGCCAGGCTAAATTCCTTGAATTCTGCCTCAATCTGTAATAGAAACCTCAAAATGAAATAAAAACATATCATTATTAACTTTCAAAACATAAAAACCCTGGTTCAATTTTACTGAGGCACTTTCAATGTTGTTTGTTTATAATTTATATGCCTTATAATTCTCAAACTTTGTGTTACTTTGAAAATTGAATAAATCATAATTATGTCTCATTTAAACTATGAAGAATGTTTAATTGGAAAATTACATAATGAAGATAAAAATAATGCATAATTTCTCTTTTTTAAAAAAACATTGGTTTTGCTCTTTCAATTACATGTACATTTAATTTTGTGCGTTTCTTTCTTCAACATACTTCTAAAAAATGTGCACCACTAAATATCTGATCCAGTGAAATTGCATCTTGGCATTAAGTTCCATAAATAAAATAATTATATCCGCAATATAATTTTAATAAAAAGTATATAACAAAGTTGACCAGCATTTAGAAGTACTATATACATGTACTTACATCCTCTGAGATCTTGTAGAACGTATTGACAAAGGCGGCTTCCCCCAAAAGTCCCTCAAACAAGACAAGGGCGAAGATGATCCAGATATTGGGGATGAACCGCAGAAAGACTTGGGCTGTGAGTATTGCAACATTAACACACTGCAAAAAACCAAATTGAATTTAAAAGTCTAAATGGTTTGTTATCTCTTAATTGGTAAGCACAGTATTTTTAGCCTCCGACAAAGTACATGTATTTTAAATAGTTGAGGTGTTCCCTTTTAAAGCTGATTGGTCCAATTTTATATCAAATTTTGTGACCGCTTTTAAACAATGGTTATGCTAAATATGTGTATAATAATTAATATAAGACATTGCAGTAGTTTTCTTGGTCAGTTAAGCCATATTACAATGATATAAATGATGATTGTACAAATTTTGTTTTAAAAACGAACGAAACAAAAGGTACCACGTTGTTTCATCACATATTGAAATTTGCCCCTGAAATTTAGGCGACTGCATGTATGATTGTTTTACGACTTTGACATCGCTATAAATAAAGGTCAAAATGTTTTGGCAAATCAAAAGAAAAAAAAAACCTGTGTACATTTTGTTCACTAATATTTCTGAAGTTTGTTTTGTTTACAATCAATGCATATCATGCGAGTTGAATAAACCTGATCATTCCGGTTACAAAACCAAATGGTTCCCTTTTCTAAACATTACCATGATGCAGTTTGGTTTGGTTTTTTTGTATGCCTATAAAGAAATTATTTTATTTACTTTGAAAGGAGACCCCCTATTTGTCCTCTCTTTTTTGGTGCTTTGCTCACATTTCTTTACTTCTTGCTCACATTTCTTTTGTTCTCTCTCATTCCGAAACCATCCTCTTTGTGCATCTCTTTGGAGCTCTATCCCTTCTTTTTCTCTTTCTTTATGTACCTCTCTTTCTATTTCTACCCTAATCTCCCCCTCTCTCTCTCTCTCTCTCTCTCTCTCTCTTTGTAACTACCCTATCTCTCTCTCTCTATCTCTCTCTCTTTGTAACTACCCTCTCTCTCTTTGTAATTACTCTCTCTCTCTCTTGTAACTACTCTCTCTCTCTCTCTGTAACTCTGTAACTACCTCTCTCTCTCTCTCTCTTTCTCTCTCTCTCTGTAACTCTGTAACTACCTTCTCTCTCTCTCTCTCTCTCTCTCTCTCTCTCTCTCTCTCTCTCTCTCTCTCTCTCTCTCTCTCTCTCTCTCTCTCTCTCTCTCTCTCTCTCTCTCTCTGTACCTGTAACACTGGAAGAGTCCACAGTTTGTTGATTTTGAACACATTGACAGATGACCTGGAGATGAACACGCCTAACTGGTAATCCACTTGATACCTATCAACATAAGAAACAGTCATATAAAACTAACCTGGTACTGCTTTTTCTTGTATGAAGATTTAATTCCAAATTTTGAGAAATGATCAAAACACTTACCATCTATACTGTTCTTTCTCAGAGAGCCAAATGTGATTAAAATACAGAAGTTCATACTGAAAAATTCAATTACCATCATTTTATTGAACAGCAAAATGGTTTAAAACACTTTCAAGGCACAGAGTTATCCGTCATTAAAAACCTTATTGAGGCTTAAAGCGCTTTTAAACAAAAATTGTTCATTGCATTTTGTCAT
The DNA here is from genome assembly GCF_025612915.1 of Magallana angulata. NCBI lineage: Eukaryota > Metazoa > Mollusca > Bivalvia > Ostreida > Ostreidae > Magallana > Magallana angulata. The sequence goes on from NW_026441662.1 coordinate 75,308, forward strand.
AATACATAATATAATAATTATAATTTTAAACAAAATTGAATACTGGTTTAAGAGAAATAACTTTTTTGGTTTCAAAGCTGCATGGAGAAGTTTAAAAGTATTTTTTTTTTAAAGTGCATTTATTTAACAACATTTTTGCTTTGCATTTTGTCATAAAACATTTATAGTTAAAAACCTGGTTTATGAGAAATAATTTTTTTGGTTTCCAGTGTGGAGAAGTTTAAAAGTATTTAAATGTACTTACTAGTCCCTGATTAATAAAGTATTCAGCGATGTACACTAAACACAGAGGTATCATGTATTTCATCAGTGGCTATAAATAAAACAGCTGTTTGAATGATAGTAAGTAATACACAGACAATCATGCACGTTATATATACATAATATTCAGTCATAAATTAAAATTATTCCGATTTTAAAATTTCTTCAAATTATATTCATCTTTTTTTCATCTGGATGTTTAATGTTTGCCCTATGACTTGTATTCAAGGCCATTTGATTAGGTCACCTCATATTCCATTTCTTGCTAAATTATTGTACACATAGCAAGAACACGACATTGTATAATTTCAAATGACTTACTTTTAAAAGGAGTAATTTTTCTTTCAATGTTAATCTTCCTTTTATTTTATCTGAAAAAGAAAAACAGCGGTATAAATTGAGGGTCTAAGTCTGAGGTTTCAGATCAAAAGTTGTTCTTAAAAAAAAATTGAACCAACTACATATATTTACATTTTCCATGTCTTTGCCTGTGATAACAATACGTATTGATTTTGTACTAAATAACCCATAACTTTAAATGAAGCCAAACTGAGGCGCCAGCGTGGTTTGCTTAATTATATTCAAATATTTAATCGTACGATGGCTTAAAATGATATAAATTTAAGTAATAAGGAATCATTCTTTGAATATTATGAGGTGATAATTTCGGTCGGGGCATGATCAAATATATCACAAAGCCTTTCGGGCTTTATTGAATTTGATCACGCCCCGACCAAAAGTATCACTTCATAATACTCAAAGAATGATTTCTTAATCCTTATGTAATACATGCACATGTAACATCAATCAATAATCAGCAAAATGGTAACATTTCCTGTATGTATTTGTCTTTATTTTCATGTTTTATGCCAACCCATCAATTTTGCAATAACATTCGCTCTAGTAATAGAGTTACTCTATCTTCTTTATTTAATGAAACAAAGAACTGATTACTGTATCTACAATATGTACATGTATATGCAGATTTGCTGCTGGACTGTATACACAGCAGCTATTTACTTATCATTATTAAATTTTGAAACAGCTGACTAATAAGAACAATCTTTGCTCGCAAGAGTTTTGAATCTGCATCTCTCCTAAAGTGAAGTGGATTGAAAACCCTTAGCTAATGAAAATGGCCAAAAATTAACCCCAAGGTGATGAATCCAAACAAACAAGTACATGACCATGCAATCAATTTACATATTTTTTTTTATGTAAAAAAGTTAACGATTGTAAGCAACAATTAATATTCGCAAGCAGTGGTAACACAAAAATCTTGATCAGGTTAACTTTACAATATACATGTATATCAAGAATGTGATATCTTCAAATCAAGATGGTGGATTCGCTTACCATCTGCATCTTCTGATTCTTTCAGCAGACTACTGGTGTCCTCACTGTATTTGACAATGTATTCTTTTTGATAGAACTGTCTAGGTTTTTTTATCACAATAAAGAAGCTGAAACAGAATTAAATGGCTTGTTTGTATTGATTGATATTTTAAAAATTAATAAAATTTCATTTCTGTTGAGGGTTATTGAGAGAGAGAGAGAGAGAGAGAGAGAGAGAGAGAGAGAGAGAGAGAGAGAGAGAGAGAGAGAGAGGGTAATTGTATGAGATTTTGTATGTACAAAATATGGGGCATTGAAATTAGTAACAGGAACCATAAAACCTAGTTATTCCCTTTATCTTGTAATTGCACGGACAACTGATATCACTTTTAAACAATCTGTAAACACTCATTGTCCTATTAAACAATAGCCAACCCTGACCAATTTTTTTTAATCAATGTTACCTTGAGTTTAATCAACATCTATGATCTAGATGAATTCTTTATCTTGCCACAAGGATGTTCAATAGTAAGGAGGAAGTTTAATAAAATAAGTTATCAGAACATTGGATTTCTGCCCAGACACAACACGCAATGTCATATGTACCTGACATTGTATATATATTAGGTTATACATTGCCTGTACCTTTGTATATACTGTGGAATCATTTTTATTTGTGGGGGTCCATATTAACTAGTGGGTAGACAAAGTATTCCTAGTTCTAGTAAATTTGTTGGTAGACTAAGGGTAATCGGGATAATTTTAATAAAAACATATTTAAACAAATAATAGTTTATATTAGGTTTGTGGTGATGTAAAGTTGTGGGCAAGGGTGATTTCACAGTAATATTTTATATATTACCTGTACATGTGTATATATTAGGTTATACATTACCTGTACCTGTGTATATATTAGGTTTTACATTACCTGCACCTGTGTGTATATATAATGTTATACATTACCTGTACATGTGTATATATTACGTTATACATTACCTGTACCTGTGTATATATTAGGTTATACATTACCTGTACCTGTGTATATATTACGTTATACATTACCTGTACCTGTGTATATATGAGGTTATACATTACCTGTACCTGTGTTGATATTAGGTAATACATTACCTGTACCTGTGTCTATATCAGGTTATACAGTGCCTGTTCCTGTGTATATATTAGGTTATACATTACCTGTACCAGTGTATATATCACGTTATACATAACCTGATAAACATGCGCAGCACAGTTAAGGCTGTCAATAAATTCCGTTCAGACAAAAAGTACGGAAAATGTGCATTATGACATCACAGTATATTACAAACCTCAAAAGTACTTATTAATTTATTTATAAGCAAAATTAATTTATGCCAATCTTTTAATTGAAAATAACAAATGGTATTACTTACAATTTTGATATCCGTTTTATCGTACACACTGAAATAGAAGCGATATGTCGTTCTCAATGTACTACAAAATATGACGTCATATGCTTCAAAATGACGCAGTAAGTTAAGTCAATGAAGGCTATGATGCAGTTTTTTAGCGAAGAAAAATAAATGTCATAGATTAACGGAAAATTATTAATGAATAATGTGTTTAAATTATTAGTTGAATGCTACCTATATAGTCTTATTTTTATTTTGTTATAAGTATGCATCCTATAAAGAGGCAATCACTTAATTGCAAGGGCATACACTTAACTGATCCTGACAAACTTTTACATGTGAATTTGAAATATGCTATGTAACTTAAAAACTTCTACGATCCTTGTAAAATCTTACAAATTAATCATTTTTAAATGAAATTAACCTTGTGACCTTCAAAATTATTCAACATATGCATTATTAATTACGGTTTCTACTAACAAATAATCTTATCTTACAAAGTTCGCACCGTTTTTCAAAATCTTCGATATAACATCAAGTTATTTTATAATTCAGTCGTGAATTTTGACATGATTATGCCCTTGCAATATTGAATTTTTTAAATGACCTCAAAACCACAAATTCATCTGATTGTACTATTCGACTGCCATATCACGTGACCAATATGAACATAAAATATAGTACTGTTATATATATTTTTTAGAAATATATTGTATTGGAGTGACTGTTATTGATTTTAAAAAAGACATGCTAGTTGAACCAGAGTTTACGTGTTTTCATCACAAAAATTGCCGATATTTTTATTGGCCGCCTTAACTGTACTGCGTGAGGGCAGGTACCATAGTTATCACAAGTAATGTCTTTCTAGGTGAAAGACTGGCCGACGTCAATCCGGCGTACGACAGAGCACCAAATATCCCAGCACCACCTGTCCCTGAGGAATACACCGATATAACATTTCTACACAAAAAATTGAAAATTTCAATGTGTACAAATAATGCAAAATAGAGTAACTGTTTAATAATTACAATTGTTTCAGATATAGGCTTTGCTTTACTTATAGAAGTTATGTACCAGTTAACCAGACTTATTTTGACTTCAAAAACTTCAGAATGCACATTATAATTAAGCTCTGAAATTATTAAAATAACTATGTATTTTCTTGTAATAGTCAAAAGCATGGAAATAAAATGTACTAGATATATATTTTATCAAATTAAATCTTTTGAACTTCTAGGGTATGATTTTGACGTACTTTTCAAATAAGGAAGAGAATGCAAATTAAACTGTTTCCCCTAGACCACCACTGATACTGGCACAAACCACTCCTGTCAACAGATATCAAACACATTATCAAACTTTCAGAGTTATTTCCCAAAAGTTAACATGTATGTATCAATTAAAAATAAAAACAAGTACATTTACATTCATCACTTAGATAATTTAAAGGTATCTAAAGAGATAAAAAAAAAAATGAAATAATATGTTCAGTTGAACTTATCAAAAACTATGAACAAAGACAACGGTCCCTTGTGAATGTTAACATTTACGTGTTCATGACATCATCATGTCTGTACAAGGAATTATGTGTGTACAGATGAGAGCTTAATATGAGTTTAGAATCTGTCTGCTCTATTTTATGTATACATAGTCATCCCATCTTCATACGTGAGCACGGGCTATACCGCTTACCCTGAACTTACCATGATTTAATTTTAATACATCAGAAATTCTTCTATTCACGTCGTGAACATATCATAATGGTCTAAGCTTCCACGGGTTGTGTTAGACGCTAATGTTTTGTATGTCAACAAGTGATACTCATTTTTTTTCGAATCATTGCAGTATATTGTCTTTACATTTACTTAGTCATGAACAGCATAATAAGGTGTTATAACTTGACCAAGTTTTTAAAGATTTAATTTTATTTGAGGTGCACATAGTTTCGATATGTTTGTGTTAAGCAAATGGCTTTAATTTTTTATATGCCATGTTTCTGGTTAGAAATCCCTTATCCTCGAGTGGCGCTGCATGCGTCATGCAAGCATTTAGCGCGCTTTGTGGCCCTTATTATTGCTGCCACCTCCTTGTTGCCAAATCTTATACACATTTTATAATAACAACTAGGATAAGCACTAATTGCAAACTAACATTTCTTGTCTTAAATCCTTAATTTATTAGAAGACATTTCTGACCTTAGCCCAGTTATTACATTATCTAATATGATAATTGTAATTCTATATTTAATGTGTTTTGGTTATAAGTTTGTCATATATTTGGTCGATTAATGAAACAATTACCCATTGTGTCATTAAGTTTTTCATCTGGAATTCATGCAACATGAACAAGCTGTGGATAAGCATTGGACATTGTACTGTTTTTAGAATTTTCAATGAAAAGTTGTGAATATGAATAAACATTTTGACCAGAAACTGTTATAGAGTGGCACATATCTTTACAAATGCAAAAGGAATGGAATAATAAAATTGGATAACTTCATCATGTCTCTAAAGATGGTCACTACTTTTGGTTTAACAATAAGGACAAGACTTGTTGCTTTATCTATCTAGATGACAGTTAGGAATATGATACAATTTAATGCTGTGCAGTCATGAGATATATTAGATATTTAAAGTTTTTTTCTCACAATTTCAGACAAAATTATTCTAATTAAATTACAACGTTAGACTGGCATGTTTCGTTACGATAGAAACAGAGGACCAATCTACTTATCACGTGTGTTCTGCATCAAGGTGATGCCCTGGTCGTGAGAGAATACAAGAATTTTCTAATCTACTTCCTGGTTATAGAGTTAAAACTAAATTTAAATCTCCTGGCTTTCTTGTAGATTTTCAAAGCACGAATTAGATATGTATACTTCAGTTTCAATCCAATAGTTTATCATTGTCTCTACCCTTTTCAAATGTTTTGATGTAACAGATACAATTGACAGAAGCTGTATATTTCCAATTTCAATCTTGCAATTTAATGTTCCGCGGTCTCATTTGTTTTAATGGCCTTACTTTGGGCGTAAATGTAAATTCAATTTAATTTTAAATGAAAATAAACATGTACATGTAGATTGATAAAATCCAAAAGCCAAATGATACAAAATCTAAAGCAATAAACCTACCACCCTCCTCTCTCTCTCTCTCTCTCTCTCTCTCTCTCTCTCTCTCTCTCTCTCTCTCTCTCTGCATAATTAAAGATTTTACAAAGCCCAGCATAATGCTTTAAAATAAACAGCCTGTATCTTTGTAAAATTGCATTTTATTTTTCAATGTAAAAACCACCTTGCACAATTATTTTTGGATCTGATAACAATAAATCATGCATATGAATGGTCGATGTAAACGAGGAACCCGGTATCTCCAAATCACTGGTATGTTGAAATTTATAACAAATGAATTTACGTTAATAGAGGAATAAAGAAATAATAATGATCAAAACAATTAATAATTACACACCAATAATTAACCATTCAGCAAAATGATCGACTTATAATTACCTTGGGATCGTCGAAACGGTCACCTGTTGCATATGTTTGTATAAATCCGGATGCCTCTGTATCGATTTTCGGGGGCATGGTCTGTGTCCCTAGGGACTCGGTTTTAATCTCTTGGAACAGGTCGTGGGCACCGGTAGGCATGTGCTCGTTCTCTGTGGGCGCATATGTCCCTTTTCTGTGAGTGCGTGATCTGGGCATAATATGTACCCCTGTAGACACGTGCAGTGCCCTGTATGCACGAGCTGAGCCTCAGTGGACATAGAATATGCCTCTGTGAATATAATTGCTTTGTTTCTTATATAGTGCCATCAAAAAAATGACATCATAATTTTAAGACATGTATAACAATAATTGGACATATCGTAGAATATTTTAATTTCAAGTCAATTCAGATCTGGTTCACACCCCACTCCTTTATCCTTCAAGTTCCCCGCCCCAATACGAAATACCTACCGACGCCCCTGTGTTTGAAATTTCCTGAAGGGGGTAGGTGGGCTCAGATTTCGCTCTCTATCTAGATCCAGATATAATTGAATATGTCAGTATTTTTTTTTTTTGATTTTTCTGTTCAGAACTCTAGAATGTATATCATTAATGATATTTTAATTTTCAAAATCTAAAAAATATATGGGTACAGAATGTATATATTCCTATTGTGAAAACTAAAATAACATTCTCGCTCGGATATTAGCATTGATGCCATCCTGATTGGATTGCCTTCATCATGCGAGGATCTAGGAAATAGTCAACGCACGCGGGGGGGGGGGGGTACGACATATGTCGTTTGCAATGTTTAGAATTTTAAATAAACATATGTTAAATAATATACACTCTACATTAACATAATTAATAAGAAATTAAAGCAAGATTTTAGATGATGGACGTGTAGTATTAATGGATGTAGTTCAGTTTGACATGGATTGATATGTAGAAGGGGAGAGATACATGTATAAATAACCTAAAATAAATCTTCATTTGTTATAAATAAAAGCAAATCAACATTTCAATAAGTAAATAAAAAATATCAGCAAGTGTCACAGCAGTCAACAATAATAAGATCATACTGTTTTCCTACTCACATTTTTAATTAAACTTTAATCTTAAAATGTGTATTCTTGGAAACTATTTTATAAAAATTTAACACAACCAGCATAGTCTGTGTGATCAAAGAGTAAATTTTCCTGGGAAAATTTAAATTGATTTTTACCAAATAATAATAATTAAAAAAAACCTTACAAGTAAAAAATACAAATTTCTATGAATAGTTGGCGGATCTAGGTGCTTGTGGATTTTTGATCTTCCACTTCTCGTCCAACACATTCAAAATTCACTCAACCCTTAAAGAAATGAAAATGCTTCACTAACCTTTAAATTTCAATTCCTAACCCTCGTCATCCATCAAACCCTATTCCTGAGTGCCATTTTGGATTTGATTTACCATTCATATGAATGAATAATTTGAACAAGCATGTACATATAATATAAAAAATATATATTATCTGTCTCTTTGATAGAAATCTGGAAAACAAATAAAAATATCACTATTCAAATTCTGCTACAGATTTAGTGGTATCTTGGTCAGCTTCCATATTGACTATGTTTACAGCTGGCCATGCAGTCATTCACTCTATTGTACAACAGGGAAAAGTAAATCTCAAGCAGAAAGTAGTTAATCTCAGCATTTTAAGAACCAACGGAGTTGTCCCTCTTTAGCCTCATCTCAACTGTTTATTGCACACATGTTTCTCTCTGTGAAATACTCCCTTAGACTATACACCATCTTCTAAAAAAATACAAAATATAACGTAAAGTTTGTAAATGAAAATAAAACCCAATTATTATTTAACATCTCTTTCTCTCTCTCTCTCTCATTCTCTCTCTCTCTCTCTCTCTCTCTCTCTCTCTCTCTCTTTCTCTCTCTCTCATAAACACAGTAATGAAATCTACATGTACACCAATCAAAACATTAATAACTGTCTAAACAATGCACAGGCTTACACGTCACTTGTATTTTTTCATGATAAATTTCCAAGTTAAATACATGTACGTATGCAAGCTTTAATGAATGTTAAACTTTTATCAATTTAAAACGATGAATTTGACAATGTTTGCAATTTTTAATCTATCAAAGAAATATTTTGATATTGAGAGAATTTTGCATCTTGAGAAATTGTGAAACTTTTAATTTAAAGCTTTATTGTGCCATTCATCTATGAGCAAGTAGTCAAAATCGAGACAATTCAGACATTCAGGTCAGCAAAAAATTGTTAAGGTCAAATTCAAGAACAAGAATGGTATCATCAAAATTGAGTCAAATTTTCACAAAAGAACATATTTTTACTATTCAGGGGACGGTAATTTTCTTGTCCCGATTTACTGGAACTGTTTGCCTTCCTCTTTGATGATGATTCGTCATCTTTGGTGATATCCAGAGCGACACTTGTCAAAAAAAGATGAATATTGCCATTAAAAGCTGTTGATTTATTGTGTTCATTTGATATATTGTATATTTATCTTTAAAATTCAATAAGATTTAGAATACATGCACATGCAATAATTCAGAATTTTTTTCAAAAGGAGTAGGGGGGAGGAGGTCCGGAAGATATTTGAGGCTGCATGGGAGGGTGAGTCCAAGGGCATACTAGATTGGCGCATGCAGGCATATCCTCTATATACTAGTATTGAACCTATGTATATAATGCTCTACTTACATGCATAATCATTGACAGCGTGTTTAATCCATAAAAAAACATTATCTTTAATTAAAGTGTATAATGCTTTGATTATATATTTCTGAAGTTGTAATAGGCCTTTATATTATTAAAAAGTTCATCGAACTTCAATCAACAAGAATAAAATCGGTGTCATGATTTTTCATAATTCACATTTCGAAAAAGTTCAATTTTGGGTTTTTTCAAGTGATAGAAGGTGAAGATCGTGTAAGCTTTTTAAATGAATTGATTGGTTAAATCATCAATACCAAAGAAGGAGCGGGAAATTGAGTCAAAAGGTGTCTGCATTCCTCATAGATTTAAAAGTCAATAGAAAATGCTATAATAGTGATACACAGTGTAGTAAATATTCTATACATAATCAAATAAGAGTCCACACCCTCTGTGGTTATCTGTGCATGCAGAATGAAATTTATTCTATTATCATAGGCGTTGTAACCGGATGGGGGGGGGGGGGGGCTGGTAGGGGGCTTAGCCCCCCCCCACGTGTTTGCAAAGTTAGACCAAACCATTAGGCACATAGAGAGTTCAGCCCCCCCCCCCCCACACTTTTTCTCGCAGGAAAAATAATTATTCCTAAATTTACCTTGAATGGAACTGTATACCCCCATCCCCCACGGATAAGGATTTTAATGATTTTGGGAATTAGGGGTTTTTTTTTGGCTTGTCAATATTTCTGAGGATTAGTCTAACTTGAAGGTCACATCGCTACACACGGTAAGAAGTTGGAATATGTATCCATTCGCGTGCGTAAATAATAGATTACGTTTACGATTATTAAGTTGATCAACAATGGACAATTTTATATGTACTATTCTTATTAACCGAACCGAAAGTAGCGGCCTTTTTTAAACATAGGGACATGCATTTTCTCGAACTAGCTGTCATTGTCCCATCCATTCAACCATTTTTTTGTAGTTTTTTTTTTTTTGTTTGGTTCTGTTTTTTTTTTTTTTTTTTTTTTTTTTTTTTACAAAAAGTGCATATAATTTCAACTAATTGTATATTTAATTAATATATAATTGTATACTATAAACTAAATAACATGTGCTAGAAACTAACCGTCCAACTGTCAAATGCAACACAATTGCAGGAGACGCCTCCCTAGAAAAAAAAAATCTGGATCCCCGCATGATTACTGAAGTGCCTTGCTAAATGAAATATATTAAATTTCTGCTCAGCACCAGGTCTATACATTGTATGTACATGTACCTAGCCAGAAAAGAAAAGTTAGTAATTAATAAATGAATAAATGTCACAGCTTCCTTTAAATTGCTTGCACTTACCTAATTTCAGATGGCATTATCTGAATCACAAATTCCACCCGACGCCCAGCATTACTTGGTGTGTGGCACTGAAGACTGTAAGAAGAACTGCCAGTTTTACTGCAATGACTGTCACCTACCAATGTGTGAACAATGTCGAGATGTACATCAGAAAAATGAAAAAACCAAGAACCATGAAGTGGTCCCTTACAAGCAACGCAAACGACAACTTCCTGTAGAGAAATGCAAGCTCCACCCTACAAAAGAAATGGTTATTCTCTGCGAGGAATGCCAAATTCCTCTTTGTTACAAATGTACAACCACAAAAGAACATCGCGGTCATGTGTTTTCCGATCTAGAAATGGTCTTTGATGAAAAGGTTTCACTATGTCAAGAAGAAATTGCCAAAATTAGAAATTATTTCGAACCAATCTCTCATGATTTAAAAAAAAATATTGCTGGTGATGTCAAAGAAATAAAGAAGATCATGGAAGGTTTAAGAACATCAATGAAGGCTGAAGCTGAGTCTCTGAAAAAGCTGATAAACACAGTCACATCAGATAATATAGAACAAGTCAACAAAATAGAACAGTCATTATTAGAAACATTATACGACCAAAACCAAAATATTGATGATTATATCAACTATCTCAATGATTCAATCAAAACGTTTTATGGTTACCTATCCCCTTCAAACATAGAAGAATTAACATTTGCTCTCAATTCAGAAAATCTGATCATAAGGCCCATACCAGAGACATCCAAACCAGTCCCACCCGTATTTACTGCTGGTCAACACAGCAAGGAAGATGTTGCCAACCTACTAGGTAAATTAAGCGTTCATAACATTAAACCAGAGAACAGAAAAATAAAGCCCATGGAGACTGTCTCTTTACAGTTGAAACCTACAGGGAAACAGAGAAAACAAGACAGAGAGAAATCTGACGTGAAACAAACACTGTCTCTGTCTTCCTCTGTCACCGAGGTCAGGGAGTACAAAGTACCAGGTGTTCGCAGTGTATATCATATATCACTGGGTTAATCAGGTAGACTCTTGGTCAGTGATAGTAGAGGTAACCTTGTCCAAAAAGATCTACAGGGGGATAAGCTACAAAAGATACAAACCAGTGGTGGATTTGGCTACCACACAGTCACACAGGACGGGGATCTGATCTATACAGACCAAGACAAAAAAGCCTTCAATAGGATAACACCGGGTAATACAATCACTGAATTCATTAAAACAGGAGACTGGTTACCATACAGTATACACTCCCCCAACATCAACGGGGACATACTGGTGGGGATGTGGAAAGATAAAGAGGGTAAAGTCACCAGGTACAACAAGACAGGGACAGAAATACAGAACATACCGAGAGACAACAAAGGACAGGCATTGTATAGTGGACCACACTACATCACAGAAAACATCAATGGTGATGTATGTGTATCAGACTGGGGCAATGATGCTGTAGTGGTGGTGGATAAATCAGGACAACACAGGTTCTCCTACACAGGTCAGGGGTCAGAGTTTGATCCCTATGGAATATGTACTGATGTACTCGGTCACATCCTGGTGTGTGAAAGTATCAGTGAAACAGTTCATCTTCTGGATCAGGACGGTCAGTTCTTGTCTCTACTACTCACACCACAACAAGGGGTAGATTATTCCCTTAGTGTGTGTGTGGATGATGAGAACAATCTCTTGGTGGGAAAACGTTACACCAAAATAGTGACAGTGTACAAGTATCTACAGTGATCATACATATCCATACAATAATTACATGTATATACTATTCTATGTGTATATGTTGTCAGACGATGTAACAACAACACAGTGATCGTGTACAATGACTGGTATGTACAGTGTACGTTGGAGTACATACCATTCATGTAAACCTGTGTATGCTAATTCGTAAATATCTAGAATAATTTCATTGCTGAAGAGTTAACTATTAAATTTACAGGTATTACAAATGTAACACTCTTCGTGTTTAGTTAGAAGTTAATGGTATTGTTATTTCAATTGATGCAATAGGTTTATTAAAATACATTATCTTTTTTTAAAACTGACATACAAATATATTTGATCAGTACACATTTGTTACATTCAGAATCTTTAAATATAGATCTATCAAATATTTAAATCATGTGCCAAAAAGTATCCCCTTCCCACTGCTTTTAAAAATTTTAACTCTTGACAATTGTGAATACCCTTTTTTTTTGTTATAAATCCTATATTCTTCAGATGATGTTTGTTTGACACCGCTTGGTGAAGATTTTAAAGGAAATTGTTGGAAATTAAGAGTTATAAATTTTAAAAGAAATTATTGGAAATAAGGAGGTGTCATTTGTTGGTAATTAAAATCAAATTTGATCTGAATAAAATCGGAATTATCTTGTATCACAAGTATTCTTGCCTTAATGGGAATGAAATTATTATTTCACAATAAAAGTTTACTGCAAAGTTCCGAGCACCATAGCACTTAAATATTGAGAGAGAGAGAGAGAGAGAGAGAGAGAGAGAGAGAGAGAGAGAGACAGACAGACAGACAGACAGACAGACAGACAGACAGACAGATAAAGAGGGAGAGGGGGAGAGTTGTAATATTCTATATCATAATTCAATATTCAATTTTTTTGTAACGCCCCTTTAAGCTTGTCATTTGCGTTGGCGGATGATGTAATTGTTTCCGCATTAATTGCTACAATTGTACCTTCATAACCCAAACGAATCATCAAAGGTATCGTTAAATTGTTTATACTTAAGGTCTTCTGTTTGAAAGCACCTTAAAAATGGGATAATTTTCATATTCTTTGATTTCTTTGAATTTTTTCAAATTCCATTTAATCATCTCCAAGGAACTCAATAGAAGTATTTACACGGTAATTTGATATGTCGTAACGCCACGAAGGCGAGGTGACAAAATTTTCAAATGCATTTCGTATTAATAACATTTGTTTGATTGCAGAATATTTTTTTTAAAAGAGTTCGTGAGTTCAGGCCTTGGTCGGGGCGGAAGGTGGAGCTCCAACAAGAGGAATTTCATTGTGCTATATATATATCTATATCATTCACTATGGGCAGGTATACCGGTATGTCAATAAAAGAGTTATTGCAATGTTTGTGCTTATATATATATATATATATATATATATATATATATATATATATATATATATATATATATATATATATATATATATATATATATATATATATCATACACTTATTTTTTCAAAAGAAAAAAGAACGGCGGGGGGGGGGGAGTCAAAGAAATATATTCAATAGGTACATGTAACTTACTACGTCAACTCAATAAGCCTGGATTTTCTAGTGGAGGGAGGGGTAGACCCTTCCCCCGGTAGACCTTTGATACTCCCCTCCGTGGAGATCTGTGCATGCAAGATCTAGGGATTTTTCATTTGTTATATTTTAGCCTTTACCTATATGAGAGTTATTTCCCTGTAAGATTTTTGAAAGGGGGAGGGGGGGGGGGTCTGCTGACATGAACAAGCATTGACGGCGTGTTTAATCTGTAAAAATTAAAGAGTATACATGTAATGCGTTGATTATATATTTCTGAAGTTGTAATAGTCTAAAAAAAGGTGTCTGTATTCCTCATAGATTTAAAAGTCAATAGAAAATGCTATACTTTAGTTTACACAGATCTATATTTTGATATTACAGCACCATATCACAAAGACACCGGGTCTCTAATGCAAATAAATGACTGTTTATTCAGGGTAAGAGGTCAAGAGATTTAAACATAAAACCAGGAAGTAAATTACACAAGTCTCGCATTCTCTCATTCGAATCTCACGGTTGTCATTCACATCATAATGGCTGAAATAACTTAAAGGTCACATCGATGCACACGGTAAGTTGAATAAGTGTATCGATATATCATGATGTAAAGAAGTTGGCATATATATCCATTCGCGTGCGTAAATAAAACGATTGCGTTTACGATAATTAAGTTGATCAACAATGGACAATTTTATAAGTACTATTCTTATTAACCGAACCGAAAGTAGCGGCCTTTTTCAAACATAGGGACATGCATTTTCTCGAACTAGCTCTCATTGTCCCATCCATTCAACCATTTTTTATTGTAGTTTTTTTGTTCTGTTTTTTTTTTTTTTTACAAAAAGTGTATATAATTTCAACCAATTGTATGTTTAATTAATATATAATTGTATACTATAAACCAAATGACATGTGCTAGAAACTAACCGTCCAACTGTCAAATGCAGCACAATTGCAGGAGACGCCTCCCTATAAAAAAAATTCTGGATCCACGCATGATTACTGAAGTGCCTTGCTAAATGACATATATTAAATTTCTGCTCAGCACCAGGTCTATACATTGTATATACATGTACCTAGCCAGAAAAGAGAAGTTGGTAATTATAACTTTATTTCTTTAAAATAAATAAATAAATGTCACAGCTTCCTTTAAATTGCTTGCACTTTCCAAATTTCAGATGGCATTATCTGAATCACAAATTCCACTCGACGCCCAGCATTACTTAGTGTGTGGCACTAAAGACTGTAAGAAGAACTGCCAGGTTTACTGCAATGACTGTCACCTACCAATGTGTGAACAATGTCGAGATGTACATCAGAAAAATGAAAAAACCAAGAACCATGAAGTGGTCCCTTACAAGCAACGCAAACGACAACTTCTTGTAGAGAAATGCAAGCTCCACCCCACAAAAGAAATGGTTATTCTCTGCGAGGAATGCCAAATTCCTCTTTGTTACAAATGTACAACCACAAAAGAACATCGCGGTCATGTGTTTTCCGATCTGGAAATGGTCTTTGATGAAAAGGTTTCACTATGTCAAGAAGAAATTGCCAAAATTAGAAATTATTTCGAACCAACCTCTCATGATTTAAAAAAGGATATTGCTGGTGATGTCACAGAAATAAAGAAGATCATGGAATGTTTAAGAACATCCATGAAGGCTGAAGCTGAGGTTGTGAAAAAGCTGGTAGACACAGTCACATCAGATAAAATAGAACAAGTCAACAAAATAGAACAGTCATTATTAGAAACATTATACGACCAAAACCAAAATATTGATGATTATATCAACTATCTCAATGATTTAATCAAAACGTTTTATGGTTACCTATCCCCTTCAAACATAGAAAAATTAACATTTGCTCTCAATTCAGAAAATCTGATCATAAGGCCCATACCAGAGACATCCAAACCAGTCCCACCCGTATTTACTGCTGGTCAACACAGCAAGGAAGATGTTGCCAACCTACTAGGTAAATTAAGCGTTCATAACATTAAACCAGAGAACAGAAAAATAAAGCCCATGGAGACTGCCTCTTCACAGTTGAAACCTACAGGGAAACAGAGAAAACAAGACAGAGAGAAATCTGACGTGAAACAAACACTGTCTCTGTCTTCCTCTGTCACCGAGGTCAGGGAGTACAAAGTACCAGGTGTTCGCAGTGTATATCATATATCACTGGGTAAATCAGGCAGACTCTGGGTCAGTGATAGTAGAGGTAACCTTGTCCAAAGCTTACAGGGGGATAAGCTACAAAAGATACAAACCAGTGGTGGATTTGGCTACCACACAGTCACACAGGACGGGGATCTGATCTATACAGACCAAGACAAAAAAGCCATCAATAGGATAACACCGGGTAATACAATCACTGAATTCATTAAAACAGGAGACTGGTTACCATACAGTATACACTCCTCCAACATCAACGGGGACATACTGGTGGGGATGTGGAAAGATAAAGAGGGTAAAGTCACCAGGTACAACAAGACAGGGACAGAAATACAGAACATACCGAGAGACAACAAAGGACAGGCATTGTATAGTGGACCACACTACATCACAGAAAACATCAATGGTGATGTATGTGTATCAGACTGGGGCAATGATGCTGTAGTGGTGGTGGATAAATCAGGACAACACAGGTTCTCCTACACAGGTCAGGGGTCAGAGTTTGATCCCTATGGAATATGTACTGATGTACTCGGTCACATCCTGGTGTGTGAAAGTATCAGTGAAACAGTTCATCTTCTGGATCAGGACGGTCAGTTCTTGTCTCTACTACTCACACCAGAACAAGGGGTAGATTATTCCCTTAGTGTGTGTGTGGATGATGAGAACAATCTCTTGGTGGGACAACATTACACCAAAATAGTGACAGTGTACAAGTATCTACAGTGATCATACGTATCCATACAATAATTACATGTATGTACTATTCTATGTGTATGTTGTCAGACGATGTAACAACAACACAGTGATCGTGTACAATGACTGGTATGTACAGTGTACGTTGGAGTACATACCATTCATGTAAACCTGTGTATGCTAATTCGTAAATATCTAGAATAATTTCATTGCTGAAGAGTTAACTATTAAATTTACAGGTATTAACACTCTTCGTTTTTAGTTAGTAGTTAATGGTATTGTTATTTCAATTGATGCAATAGGTTTATTAAAATACATTATCTTTTTTAAAACTGACATACACATATAGTTGATCAGTACCCATTTGTTACATTCAGAATCTTTAAATATAGATCTATCAAATATTTAAACCATGTGCCAAAAAGTATCCCCTTCCCACTGCTTTTAAAAATTTTAACTCTTGACAATTGTGAATACCCATTTTTTTTATAAATCCTATATTCTTCAGATGATGTTCGTTTGACACCGCTTGGTGAAGATTTTAAAGGAAATTGTTGGAAATCAAGAGTTATAAATTTTAAAAGAAATTGTTGGAAATAAGGAGGTGTCAATTGTCGGTAATTAAAATCAAATTTGATCTGAATAAAATCGGAATTATCTTGTATCACAAGTATTCTTGCCTTAATGGGAATGAAATTATTATTTCACATTAAAAGTTTACTGCAAAGTTCCGAGCACCATAGCACTTAAATATTGAGAGAGAGAGAGAGAGAGAGAGAGAGAGAGAGAGAGAGAGAGAGAGTGAGAGAGAGAGAGAGAAAGAGAGAGAGAGAGACAGATAGAGAGACAGACAGAGAGACAGACAGATAAAGAGACAGACAGATAATGAGGGAGAGGGGGAGAGTTTTAATATTCTATATCATAATTCAATATTCAATTTTTTTTTCGTAACGCCCCCTTAAGCTTGTCATTTGCGTTGGCGGATGATGTAATTGTTTCCGCAATAATCGCTACAATTGTACCTTCATAACCCAAACGAATCATCAGAGGTATCGTTAAATTGTTTATACTAAAGGTCTTCTGTTTTGAAAGCACCTTAAAATGGGATAATTTTCATATTCTTTGATTTCTTTGAATTTTTTCAAATTCCATTTAATCATCTCCAAGGAACTCAATAGAAGTATTTACACGGTAACTTGATATGTCGTAACGCCACGAAGGCAAGGTGACAAAAATTTCAAATGCATTTCGAAGTAATAACATTTGTTTGATTGCAGAATATTTTTATTTTAACGAGGTCGTGAGTTCAGGCCTCGGTCGGGGCGGAAGGTGGAGCTCCAACAAAAGGGAATTTCATTGTGCTTTATATATATCTACATCATTCACTATGGGCAGGTATACCGATATGTCAATAAGAGAGTTATTGCAATGTTTGTGCTTATATATATATATATATATGTATATATATATATATATATATATATATATATATATATATATATATATATATATATATATATATATATATATATATATATATATATATATATATATATACTACATGTCTTGTTTGATTGCAGTCAAAGAAATATATTCAATAGGTACATGAAACTTACTACCTCAACTCAATAAGCCTGGATTTTCTAGTGGAGGGAGGGGTATCCCCTTCCCCGGTAGACCCTTTATACTCCCCTCCGTGGAGATCCGTGCATGCAAGATCTAGGGATTTTTCATTTGTTATATTTTAGCCTTTACCTATGTGAGAGTTGTTTCCCTTTAAGATTTTTAAAAAGGGGGGGGGGTGGGCTGGAGGACAATTAACGCTTTCCAAATTAGGCGATATTGTGTAAAATCAAAATTAGTATGATAACAGAAAACACCATTCTAATATGTCAATAAAGGTATATACATGTACATGTAGTAAATGTGGAAATAGTCAGTTACTCCACCAGATTAGTCTGGATCATGCCTTAAATAAAGATTATATGAGAAAAGCAATTTAAACATCAAAACATTTATTTTGTTAAGTACATTCGTATAACAGTTCATACTGATATGCAAGCTGAAATTACAGGTATGCATTTTCATTTATTATGCCGATTTATTAAAAATGCTCATTTTGACATCAAAATGATGAACAAAATATTATAGTATTAATATTTAGTAAACTGAATTTCTGAAACTGCAGGATGTTATTCTTTACAACAATGTTTCACCAAAATACAGAATTTACATTTGTACATTACTTGATTACAGTATTTTACACAATCAAGTAGTCTGTGTGTCACTTTGCTTACCTGAAAAGCAATAGCCATTGAGATATCAGCTTTATAGAATAATACACAAAATATCTGGAAGTGTGTAGTAAAAAAGGTAATCAATAAAGAGATTTTGATGTTTTCTTAATACATTTTCAGGTTTAACATTAACAGGATGATTTCAAAGTCATTTGATATGTGGAGAATGGCAGACCTCTAAATGATCCTCAAATTGCAGTTCATACATTTTGTTGACAAATGTTTGAACCTAGAACGAATGTATTTACTTACTGTAATGTACACCAAACATATTTTACAAAGATCAAACATATATGCAAATGTTGAGAATTGCAATACAAAGTAAAAGCCCAGTAATTTATGGATGGCTATAGATTGATATTCAATAATGTACAAATATGTGTCCTTTACAATTGCTTGATGTTTTATTGTCAAATCACAATAACTTCTTAAGTTTTTAATTTTTGTAGCTAATGGAATCTTAAAGAGAACTTACCCAAATACAGAACATAGACTTTCAAAGAATCCCTTTATAGTTGCATGCCGTAAATGTGTTTTTGGAAAGTGTGTAATCCTGGTGTGTGCCATTTGTGGTAACAACAATTTCAATTCACTAGTGTTGTCTTGCATCCATTATACCAATGACAACTGTCTTTTCCAGCAGGATATTCTAAAATGTGTTGATGAAAAATATACAATAGATATGTTATTAAGCAATATTTAATTACAAAATACTTGATCTCCAATAAAGAAACCATGGATTTAAAAATAAAATAAATCTATAAAATATTTTGAATTTATGTGTGTTTTACCTTAAATAATTTATTTTCAAATGTATACATGTATTTTGCAAATAAAGGATGAGATATATAAGAAGATCACACGATATAGATTATCATATTTGTAAGGTTATTTCGATATATTATATACAATTAATGGAAAATGAAGTAATTGAACTGTAAATGAAAGTTTAATTTTTTTCTCCAAAATTCATAATTGCATTTAGAACAAGAATATTTACTACATTATTAAAGATATGACAACAAGATATCTGTGAGTCAATGCTCACTAGTGATACATGTACCCCTGCTCTGATGTGTATACAAAAAAGCATAGTTAACATTACATGTAAAGGGAAGTTGACATCAAATATTTTGAAAAATGAATCCTGCTGTATGGCATGTCTTAATTAACAAAAACTAAGTTAAAATTTCAAGCATCTGCGATTGTTGCTGAGATATCTTTGACAAAATTTGTGTTATAGACAAACAGACGCACAAGGGTAAAACAATATACCCCCTCTCCTTCCAAGCATGGGTATAATTAGTTCAACCTTAAACAAGAAAACCAGATGGAATATCGTAATTAAATTTAGTTGTATTTACTAACCTTGAAAATGGTGCTAAAGCAATTAAGATGGGGATTCCAGCAAATTTTAGATCCCCTGCTTCCATTTAGAAGGTGGAAACATGCAATGTTTGTCCCTCTAAAAGTGCTGAACTGGGAAGAAAATACCGCATTTATAGCATCCGTCTTTTTCTTTGTTTTGCTTGAAGTTTGCTTAGTGTCTAAATTTAGCAACTCTCCCCTTCACTAGAGTTGAAGAATGATGTGGGGCTCTCATTGTCTCCTCTTGTCAGTTAATGTTAATCAGTTTCTTTACATTCATCTGAAAGAACATACATATGTAACAAATATATATATATATATATATATATATATATATATATATATATATATATATATATATATATATATATATATATATATATATATATATATATATATATATATATATATATATATATATATATATATATATATATATATATATATACATATATGCTAGGTCATTATCTACAATCATTGTCAGGTATATAATTGAGTCTTTTTGGAATTGCAATTAATCATGAACATGGTAGATCAAAGACATACCGGTATATAGTCAAAGTTGTCATATTTTGAAATTTAAAAAAAAACATGCAGTCATCAAAAATTATCATATAAATTATGATGTAATGAAATTTCCATAGGAAATTTTAGTCACTTTTATTATAGAGTAATGATAACGTAATTCTGAGATAAAAGTAAATACTTTAGGTAAAAGGATAAAGAAAAGAAAAATAGCCTATCTGGAATATTTATTATATCAACCAATCAATTGCATCTTGTATGATACCTAAAAGATATATTTGAGATATTATCAGAGAAAATCCATTTGCATTATTCATGAGTCATTTTTAAACCAAGCTGAATATTGTAACTTTTTGTAAGCAAAATGATTGGACCCTATATCACACAGTGCAGTACGTAACATATTATAAAATCATCATATCAACATATAGATCTGCAAAGATGTCACAAAATATTAAAGTTTTAAAATAAGGAAGCGTACGTTATCTTCCATTGTATGCGATTCCATTGTGCTAAATTTGAATCCTATACGCCTCGCCCTGTACTGTATTCATGCATAACTATAGACCGACATTTCAGAATTATCGATGAATGCCTAACACAAACAATATAAATTCTTTCATAAAATTTATGTACTTATCCGAGATTTCTCTGATTCTAACCTCCGCTTTTATATTGTGACATGTCTTTCCCGCACGTCACAATATATACAAGCGGGGATTAGAGTCAGAGGATTTCGGATTATGAATGTACCAGTTCCTCGATCAAGAAAACGTTATCAACATTATTTGAACATGAAAATCTAAAATGACCTTTGACGTAGAAGGTCATAAAAGCAATTGCAATAGGCGCTTCCGCCTAAAAATCAGCACATATCGTGCCACTAAGAATTATGTGTATAAGATAGATGAATGTATCGGACATACTATGGAGTGTAATCGTTTTCAAAATTCCAGACATGTTAACTTGTTAATCTGAATATGTAATCGTGTGTGAGTCTGTGTATGAATATGTGTATTCTGATCGTGTAACCTATAAAACTCAGGGATAAACACTTTAGAGTTAACCCCGCAGGCTTTCCATCTAATTTGTCCTACAGATGTTAATTGCAGCTGTTAAATGCTGTTGGTTATTTACATGTAACCTGACACTATAATACACACTTTTCATCTGTAGAGTCTGCATTTGTATTTCCGTTTTCTGAAATATCATGGCTGACATGTTGCAAATCAACAAATGTAAAGTCTATAAGTTTGTCGAATTTTGACATAACCATATATGGAAAAAGTGACGTCACCGATAGAAAGGTAAAGGCATACCGTAGTCGCCGTAATAGGGACGGAATAAATATTTAAAAAATATAAGGTAGGTCTATAATCATATTATCTCTGGATAACAACTTTTCTTAGAAAGTATTATTTTTTGGAAAGTTATCGATAAGAAAAACAAAGAATTTAAAGACATTGGTTTTGAGATTTTGATTATTATGAGACATAAGAAGCGACACCCCATTTGAAAATAAATAAATAAAAATTCCAAAGACTAGGTTAACTGTCGTGAAGATACAATGTGTATAAATTATTTTTAATATTTTATTTTGCATTGTCGGCCATATATAGGGAAAAAAGCCTATCATGCAGGTGAAAATTGGCATTTTTTAAAATTTCAAGAAATTAATACCGGATATGAACATGACGTCCTGGATGTCGATTCAATACAGACTCACTTACATACACACAGAAATCCAGTTTCCGAAGAAAAATCATAATAATTTTATTGCGAAAACATAAACATACTAGTATATCATTACTATTTCTTCAAACCTTTCAATTTTTAACAAAACTTGGTGCTTTAATTAATAATTATAAAACATATTTTTATTTATAACTTGTTTTATTATTTATCTTCACTTGCACAACAAAATCATTTTGATATTTTTAAAAAAGTATAAATACATGTATAGTTTCATACATTTTTCCGCAAAAAATTACCAAATCTTTGCAGGTCGTTTATTCTCACTTATTCAGAAAAATAATGAAAATAACAAGAGAAAAGCTGTCAATGTGACAGCAAATCGCGTTTTCTTTTGTGTGGACAGTATCCATAATCCATGTTTCAATCCTCAATTGATAAATACTACCTATCCAAAGAAATGGGGTACTCTTTATGCAATGTTTTTGCCAAAAATGTTTAAGTTCAACAGCTGATTTATTATTTTTTTTTATAAAAATCTTAGCAATTTGCATATTTCTGATATACGTATAATTGATATGCAAAAGTACAATTGCCTATCTCGAAAACTGTACGAGGAGTTATCGTACAATAAGGGTACCTTTCAATCTAATTAAAATTAGACTTGCAATTCCGCTCCTCTACGATACCGGAAACCGGGGAGCGGATGGAAGTTCTAATTTTAATTAGATTGGGGTACCTTTCTGGCAGCCACTCGCCCGCCCGCCATTTCCACTATTTCAATAACCGAAAATCCCGTTTAAAAATGTTCTCTAAAAATTCTTAGAATTCAGAAGCAATGGAGCTACATGGGACCTCACGGCGGTCTCAGAATCCCATGCCGCTCAAAATATATTTACCCCCTTTGAAAATTTCTTGACCCATCTCATTTTTAGAAAAGAGTACGCATTAACTTATATTCCATTTTAAATTACATGTCAAATTGTTTTAGAGAATTAAGATATAATGCATTTCTTTTTATCCCTTATCGTATAATACCATGGGAATTACATGTATATCATACAGAAATTAGCGCAGTCGTCACATCGGCAACGATTTTTATATGCATGACCCTCTTCCTGTTTGGTCTAGTTTCAATCATACCTGAATTTATTTTTTTTAAAATAATAACGGTATCTTCGATAGAAAAAGTGTCGTTCATTAAAAACTTATTGCAACAGTTAAGCTGAATATATAATTATTTTTATTTTTCATTCATTCCGGCGATTACGGGATGCCGTTTTCCCGCAGCAAGGCAGTTGCCATATAAGGTCATGTCAAAATTCGACAAACTTGTAGACTTTACATTTGTCAATGTGTATCATTTCAGATGTGCTATTGCCGAGCCTGAAGATACAAATGCAGAAACTACGGATTGAGAGTGTGCATAGTTAAATGTTTAATTAACTGATGAAAGTAATACAGCTGCAAATTGTCCATCATGCGAAGGAACTGAGTCAAATCTTACACGTGTTTATGCCCGAGTTTTATAGGTTACACGATCAGAATTACACATATTCATACTCAGACTCACATACCAACACGATTACATATTCGGATTTACAAGTTTACATGTCTGGATTTTTGAACACGATAAGTAGGAGTAGTCACAGGTACATGTGTACATGTAAGTCATAGACTCAGTGATTATCTACATTCCATGAGAGGGGGGACTTAGATCTAGGGGTATTCCCCCCACTGGAGGACCTATACACGGGCAGGGTGCGAATAGCGATGCATACAAAGGTGTACACAAGGTAAACGATGTTCCTTGACTCTCATTTTCCTGAGTTTTTGGATTCGGCGTTTTGTTTTTCATCAGTTGCCAATTGTTCATACACTTTAAAAAGATTGGATTCAAATATTTAAGTTGCTCTTTTGGGACAATATCAATTTTTGAGAAGAGCTTTGTATAAATAAAGATTAAAGAGAAAATCCAAATTTGAAAGCATTTTGATATTTATTTAGAAATTAAAACAATTTTTTTTGGTGAAAACAGGATATCTCAGGGCCTAAATTTCTACCAAAGAAGTTCGTGTAATATATTAAAGCAATTTTTGATATAAGAATTATTTATGAAAAATGAAAATTGTCGTTAGACGATATTTTTCAAATATATGGATAAAATTTACAAGATATATACATGTATATCAGTTAAGAAAACGCATATGTAGCCTGTTTCTCTGGCTTACCCATAATGATCCGCAAAAGTACATGTAGCATTGTGGGTAGTTCAGGGAAACATGCTATCAGGTTGGCAAAAACCAATTTTCAACAATCAAACTTTATATCGCGATTTAAATTACGAAGGATCAGATTAATACAATATGAAATATTTGTATAAATAAAAAGACACATTTTTTTTGTATGTTGATTAGACGATAAAAATTACAACATGTCAATGTATAATTTTTTTATCCAACAAATGTAGACCCCAAATACGCCCCCGTGTCCATCTGGTGACGGTAACTTTTAAAATGCTAATCTGAGTTATAACATTTCGGTGATATTTAAATTTGGGTGGTTTTTTTTTACCCCAATATGTGTCAATTGTTTTCCATATTGGTTATATGTGGACAGCATAGACAATCTTTAAGTAGCCGAGTGTTACACAAATAAAGCAAAGAAAACTCAATACAAACAGACAAACCAGCCGCAATGACATATAAACGAAATATTGTAGTTACTGAATAGAACTGAATTGAACTCAAGGTGGTATGGTGATATGTTGAAATAATGTGAATTAGAGTGCACTATAAATGAAATACTTTTACCGGTTTAGAATTTTTCAAATTTTACAATATTTAACCAGATAAACGTTTTAAAGTTTGTGACAGCTGAAATTTTTAAAACAATTAACCCGCTGCGCTACATGTACAAGTGTCGGGGGGGGGGGGGGGGGCTACTAATATTGTGACGTACCTCTTATCGAATAAACAATAAAATCAAGTATAATTTTATAACCTTTTTCGAAAATAGATTACGTAGCCATGAAGCGCATTGGGATTGAGCGTAGCTATGCATATGTTAGTTATGTTTCGATTGCCGCTGGGATTTTTATAAATATTACTTTTCATAAAATTAAAAAAATATTTTAGGGGCAAATATTGTAAAATTTTAAACAAGTGAACGTAATTTGATTATAATGCAGGGGATAATATCCATTGCACGCGGGTCCTTTAATATGACCTATTCCACATTGAAAATTGACCGGTTTTTTTCCTAAACCCCGTTGAAAAAATTCTCAAACTTTATGTGTATTACTGTTATACAATATGAACGATGAAATGCTGATTTTGTAACTATGCTAAATAACACACCCTTTGAGATATCAATCAAAAAGTCTGATTAAGCGTTCTGTTAAGTATTGTATATATTGACGAAAACATTAATTTAATGAGCAATCATGTTATATGCATTCAAATGTAAACCAAGAAAACTGTATATAATGTTTTGTTTTTTGCTAACTTGTGTTAAGTCATATATCATAAAACTGTTTTCCCAGTAGAGGAATTTTTCGATCAAAAATTCCCAATTGAAAGGGTACATGACCTTATACCGAAAAGGGTCAATCAAATCATGTAATGTACCTTTATCCACATCATAAATATTGAAAGGTGTACCATACCAACTTAGAAAATTTAAACCTTCAGTTTTCAGCACATGATAATGCGTCATTAAAAATTTCCTGAGCGTATGAGGATGTGAAAATCCGTTTGATAAGCGATTAAATCGATTCATAAACTTGCGTACGGCAAATGACACTTTGCAGTCTGTTATCGCTTTCAAGATACATGTATGTATTAAAACCTACTTTGTCACTGCTATAAATATGTCATATAATAGCTAAAAATTAAAAGAACGAAACATTTTACCGCTACCCAGCTGCAGAGTTGTTGGGAACAATGCAGATATAGGAAACACACGGAAATTGCCCTGACTCTTTGATGGTTTTTTTTTTCAATTCACACACTTTGCTTAATAGCATCACGTGTGTAACTCTCGGTCTAGGCAAGAGAACCTATCTCTGTAAAAGACAAACAAAACCTAGGGAGCTCCAAAAAGACGAATATCTTTAATTTGTAATTGATCTATCTAAATTATGAATCTTTGTCAAATTTAGAGTCATTGCAATGTTTGTACTTATAATATGTACATGTATATATCTCTACAGTGTGTATCGCCACGATCCTCTCAGATTGTCGTTTTTCTACATTTTACCTCAATTGAAAAACCGTACAGTGTGCTAGGTTTCGGTTGTCAACAAAAGCAAGATTTTTTCTTGCCTAGACGACAAGTGGTTAGCGCACTGGCTGCTCACTGCTAAGAGGGTGGGTTCAAACGACCCTGAGTTCAAACCCCAGCGAAAGTGGATCTGAAGCACCAATATAAGGACATTTATATTTTCCCATAGATTGTTTCCTAAATTAATCAGGAAATTATATGTGGCTTCATGGAACTGCATAGGATATATATATGTTTTACTTCCAGCAACCTACATTATCATCAAAATCAATGAACGCCTTTAGACTGTATTTCATTTTCATTACAAGTAAAATATCTAATTGCTGAAACAGGCCAAGGTTTATTTTATCACAACTGCAGGTGAAACGCCTATAATAAGTCTAGAGGGAAATAACATCGGTTATTGAACAAACAGCTGACGGTAAGTATATATATAATTGATAATAAGATCGATGTCATTAAAGCTTTGACTATTAAATTTTATATATTGATACAACAAGTACACTACATATCTTATAAATGATATGGTGATATGGTTATATAGAAAATAGTAGTATTGTGGTACTATGAAAACTTTGTTACACGTGGTTCTCAATTCATATTTTCTGAGTTCTCAGTTTAGGGTTTGAGGGTGTTTTGCTTCGCTTATTTAAAAGGAATTGCTATTAATTTGACTTGAATTTTATATTTCACCAATTGTAATGTATGTATAGCTCTTTAGTTGACTTTAGTTTAGCCTCATTTCTAAGCAAAATATTCAACGAACCTTTGATAACTTTGGACAATTTTTTTATAAAAACAATTTTATGTAACTACATGTAATAAATATATTTTATTTACATAAATATATAAAAAAAAAACATTGCAAAGAAACCAAACATTAAAATTTTTATTTTCATTTTTAGAAAAAAGGAAAATCTAAAATGCCCAACAAAATGTATGGTGTCTGACCATGGATCCTCGACGTTGTGCCCAGGACGTGTTACGGTGTCATATTTGTAAGACACATACCTCTTTGCACTGTGAAATTTGTCAAAAACATTTGTGTAAAGCCTGTGTTGGGGATCATCTTTCAGATGAATCAAAAGACCATAAAGTGGTGCCAATAAAAAGGCGAGAATCTACTCCTACATGTTCTAAACACTCATCAAAACAATGCGTGATTCACTGTGAGGAATGCGACATTCCTATTTGTGTGCAATGTATTTCTTCTGGTGAACATGAACGGCATAGAAAAGTGGACATTTTGAAATGTTTCGAGAAGAAAAAAGAAGTATTGCAAAGAGATCTAGAAGAACTGGAGAACATAATTTATCCGCAATATCAAGACATTATTTCAAAAATTCAGACGGAAAAAGTCGATATAAGTATACACTTTGAGAAACAGAGAACAGAAATTAAGAAGCATGGAGATGATTGGCACAGAGAAATAGATACAACTAGAGACGAGCTCGTTGCAAGCAACGATTAGGTCTTCCGTCGTAGCTGCGTCATACTTGTGACGTAATACAAAAATTGATACCTGACCATGGTGCAATATTAGATGTATAAACACTGTGTAAAAGAAACAAAGTACATGTATATAAGCAAATACAGATCTGAAGTTTGATTCGCCGCATGTTGTTTTTTTGCATGTGCATTTTATTTTGAGAAACTTATCTAATCATCATAATTGACTCAATATACACAGAATATGGACGACGATTATAATCACACAGTGGGTATGACCGGTATGAACGTAAAAAGACCAAACATTTTACTCGCATTTTTTATCAAAAGCAAGGGCCAATGAATCTTTTAGAATGTATGCGGAGATCCTGGAAATTTTACAGGGGGTTCTGAAGAATTAATTTGTTTTTTGAGGGGGGGGGGAGGGGGGCATGCGCGGATAAGAAAAATTTTCCTGGGGTGGGGGTTGAGTGTCTGACGGTTATTTGAGTTTGCCTGGGGATGTCCGAGGCATATTTTTGTAATTTTATATTGTACATGTAATGGAAAGAAATTTTGCGGGGGTTGGGGTGGGGTCTGGAACCCTCACCCTACTCTTCTAGATTCGCGCATGGGGAAGACCGATGCCGGTAATTTAACGGTAATTTTAACCATTTTTATTTAATTAATCATTTTCAAAATTATCGGAATTCCAATATTACCTTTAAACGCAGTTAAAACTTAAAATACGAACCATTTAGTCTCGGTGAGTATTCGGCCAACATGCGTCCGCGTACGAAAGAAATGGCAATATTCAAGAAATTTGGATGGACGATCTGGGTCCTAGGTCGTCCATCCGATTCTTTTTCAGACTAAGAGCTACAGACCTGCACTTAGAGAATGTCAAACTGATTATGTCAATTTATTTTGTCTCAAAGAATCAGTTTTTTTTAATCAAAAAAGTTTTACCTTAAAAAAAAAAAGGAATCGGGCACAATTTTCAATGTTAGCATTTTACAATTTAAAGGTCTAATAAAATTTTGAATGAAGTTTCAAGATACTACTCTTCGGTGTTTTATACGAAATATTGCATGGAAAGAAGATTTACATCGCATATTTTTAAATTACAAAAGGATATACAAAATGAACTTAGATTAACCGCTAACAAACAAGCATCAAGTGAGACTGAGAACTAATTTCTTCTCTTTTTTATTAACATCAAAATAAATCCAAGAAAAAATCTAAATATTTTTTTTCCTTTATATGCGTTAATGAAAACGTTGATCAGCAAGGGCCGGTTCTATGTCGTGCAAGCACCTACTTAATAGATTGTTACACGGATCTACCACGATGACAAATATCGAAAAGGCAATATTGTGGGTGAACGATGAAAGTGTAGTTTGTTTTTTAGTTTTATTTTTGATAATTATATTTATCTGGATCAATTTGGTCTGTTGGTTTGTTTTGTTTATTGAAAAGGGGAATAAAGAAAATGAGTAATTTCCGTTATGAAGTCAATCATATATTTTCATATTATCATTGACTTAAAACATGTTGGAAAAAAGAAATATTGTATCAAGCAGTTAGTTATTATGCGCAGATCATGCATTCCTCTATGGTTTTCACAATTGCATGTATCAGTTACTACACGTATTTGCTTACGGAGAAATAAATTTCCAAAGAGATGATATAGTTATCAGTTAAGTTCCAGATTGTCTTCTGCACATGCAAGCACGTGTGTAATCCTGATTTAAAAATAGGTATAATGGCCGGGGGGGAGGGGTCATCGCAACAAAATTGTGTATTAGCGTACTAGAGTGTACATTGTTAATTAATAATTGATGTTGAATTGTTATTAACAAACAAAATCATAAATTCATAATAACATACACTAAAATGCCAGGGAGTTCTGCTGGACGCGATTTCATTTGTCTTCAATTAATAGGGTGTAAGGATGCCCGCCTACTTAATACATATGCTCACACGTCAACCGATTAAAAATGACTGTATTTTGGATTTACATCTTCGCTAGCCAAGGGTTTTCGGTCCACTTTGCGGAGCAAAGTGGACCGAAAACCCTTGGCTAGCGAAGATGTGGATTTATAAATCGTTCTAAAACATTCGATCTGATATATCGTTGTTAACAATTCAAAACTTTGAACGATTAAATTTGTTTTTATACCTACCCCGACCCTCACGGAAAAATCCATTCAGATCAATGGAAATTTCATTTACAAGACTCCGCGCCAGAATCAGAATGTCTCATTCATTAATTTTTTCGTTGTTATAGTGGACGAGTCCAAAATAGGAATTTTGAGACACATCATACATTGTGAACATATGCCGTGAATGCAGTTTACTTTGCGTCTATTTTCTTATTTTGAGAGTCCTTTTTATCATGTTTATCATGGCTTGAAAATGACGGAAGGCCCTTGAATATTGTTATCTTTATGCAGGCACGTAGCATCCTTTTTGAAAGTGGGGGAGGCCAGACTCATCCAAATAATCTTGATAATTCAATTTTTTAT
This sequence comes from Magallana angulata, assembly GCF_025612915.1. Taxonomy (NCBI): domain Eukaryota; kingdom Metazoa; phylum Mollusca; class Bivalvia; order Ostreida; family Ostreidae; genus Magallana; species Magallana angulata. The sequence goes on from NW_026441662.1 coordinate 106,099, forward strand.
AAGTTAATTTAAAAAAAATTAGTTGCTGTGAGAAAAAGTGTGGGGGGGGGGCACCCACAAGCTTGAATTAATAATTGCCTGACGATGCATCTTTAATGTGTCAACATTTATATTCATAATTGATGAAAACGTTATATGGGATGTAATAAGCAACAATGAGCAAGAGTGTTCAATTAAAAGGGCTTTTCACATTGCACGTGTGTAATCCTGATTTAAAAATAGATTGCCATATTTGAAAGGTCAAAAAAAAAAAGAGGGAGGTGTCATCGCAACAAGATGATACACATTGTCTAAGTAGTACAATGTAAGTAATAAAGTGTGTTGGATTATCATCATTAACAAAGAATCATCAGTTTGGATTAATTAAAACAAATATAAATTCATATAATTGGAATATTTACTTTTATTTAAAATGCCCACCTTTCCAAAACTTTTCTAAATATGATCGCATTTGTACTAGTGCCAGATGATGTAGCGCACCCATTACAGAGGTCACATCAAGTTCCCTGGGACGACAATAGCTTTTACCATTGTATTACACACGCATCATTTATTCAGCAGATAAATTATTCCCATTCTTTTGTCATATCCTATCATTTAGACCTTTATTTAAAACACCAAAATCGATAAACAGTTCAGAATTTATAAACATCAAAGACATAAAAAAAATTACCAAAATATCAATTTTTATAATAGTTTGTCGTAATTATTCTGAGTTATCTTTTGTTTCTTAGTGTTTCTTTTCTATCAAACATAGACGCACTTTCTCATTGCTGGAGACTTGAGTTTTTTTTAGGTTAGATATTATGCAAATCTTCCTTACCTAAACATAAACGGCAAAACGCTTAATAATGCAGTGCACTCTGCTGTTGAAATAGATGTGAATTAAATAGTGATGAGATAAATGTTTATTAAATACAGTTGTATACGCACGGAAAATGTTCAAAAAGTCCTTGTTTATTGACAAATGATGAATTTTGCACATATTGGTTTTTATCAAATGGAACCCCCTCCCCCCTCCCCTTTTTCAAATTGCTGGATCCGCCTCTGGATACATGTACATTCCTAAGATGATTTAAAATAATGAAATGATTTAATTTCCAGTGATGTACAGGTACATGCACTCGATCGAAGAAAAAGATTGAAATTGCTTCTAAACTCTGCATGTTCAGTTTAATAATTTATGATCCGCAGCGAAAATTAAATTTCATTTCTTATAAGATAGCCTAATTGATACATGCATGCTTCCATTGAATAAATTTGGGTAGTCATGCAAGCTTTTTGGAAAACTATTGCTTGTATAATATTAAGGTCAGACGCGACCTTCATGTGTCTTCCATTTTTTCCTATCTCCACAATGTGAAGATTTCCACTTTGTTATTTCATAATTAAATCTTTATGTAATATGATTTTTTTGGTTTGAATATAAAGTGTTCAAATTAAAATATATAGTATGACTTTACTTATAAGCATTCAAATGCATTTTGCGTGCTATTTGAAGGAAAGTTCGAAATATTCTAGCTCCAAAACGAGCCTGGTAATGTACTCTAAATTTGTTGGAATTAACAGGTTTAAATGTTAATAAATAAGGAATGAAATATCAAGGGAAATTATATAAAATTGAGGAACGTCTCGTCTGTCCTTAATTAAAATAATATAAATAGACATCATAAATCCCATATCAAACGACATATAACCACTTGAATCTGCGCGTCTTTTAATGAATTTATGAACAGCGGCAAATTCTAAGGTAATGTTAGCTGCAAGTCTGTATAGCCCTTGTATGAAAAATTTCGGATGGTACTCAATTTTTCCAGACGGAGAGCTACATATATGCAGCTAAGGTAACTAATAATGCTTCCGATGAAATACTTTGTTTAGTAATGCAAGGTTTTAAGAGAGCAATACTTATTTGTTTAAAAAATAACACCCTAATACTTTGCATTTCATTCGCTGTTTGTAGAACAAGCAGAACCAGTATCAGTTCGATCCCTACCGCATGTACATTGTTCGAATTTAATAGCCCTTGCATTGCATTGCATTGCATTGCATTGCATTGCAAATACAAAATATCTTTTAAAAATTCAACACTGAAAGTGTTTATCTATATGGCTATTAATCTATGTGTACATGTACATATAGCGTACACATGTGATTCAAAATACCCCAAACGGAAAAATTCACTTATTGAGTCTACATTTTATATAATTTGCAAAAAATACATTGCGGGTCTGAATGTTTGTTAATGTGTCAATCTATCAATATACAGTTTGTTAATTATTTTCGATTGCTAAGGCTACATCGTTTTTGATGAACATTGAACAACATTTTTTCCATGCCATTATTTCACGGAAGATAGCGAGTACAATTATAAAGCACAATTTAGTTAATTATCTCTTTAATATTGTGTACTAGTATATAATAAATAATTTATAAATTACTGCCGAAGGTTGTTTGGTATTTTCGTTTGTAGATGCATTGCAAGTAAAAAACGTGAAACGCGGGGAAAGTCATAATTAATATCCCTAATACCCGTTACTTAAAAATAGCGGGTTTGGATTCAAATATTATCGTATACGAATATTAAGTTCACTTTTTAAAATCATCTCCACGATGATAATATTATATCCATCGGAAATCAGTATTTTGTTTTGCTTTAAAAGAAATGTTCTATCGGGAGCAATCCCGCGTTCGTTTAAATTGCCAGCGTACATTTGTCATGTCAGTAATACACATTGTGCTTTATATGACGGCCGTGTATACGTACTGTAGAAAAGTTGAGTTTAATTACCATGCATTCGAACCATTTTATTAACACATCTCCCAGTACTGAAACAATTCAAAATGTCTCTGTTACAGTAACACAGTGGGGCGTTAAACGTGTGTACGCATATGCACTGTCGTCAAGGCGACGGCCTGAATACAGCTAGCGACTCTTCTATCGATCGGTTACCTGAGTCTCGTAATGCATCTAAATATAGAAAAGGGGCACAGTTATGAAACAAACAACAAAAATAAGGTCAAAGAGGTTCATCTTTATGAAATGAATATGTACATATGAATAAAAACATTTGGGAACTTTATGTAGAATTATTTTTGCGCGCTGCATGTATCAGTTAGTGCATTACAAAAAGCCCTTTCATAACCTCCTAAACGTGCACACCCCCTCAAAAATGGACCGAACTGACAACAATTGTTTCTGCAAATACTGGCTATAAATTACGAAAACATTAAATTGAATACCACGGAAGGATTCAAAATTAATTTCTTTACAACTTTGCTTCAATAATGCATTAGAAATTTTTATTCCTTTACAAGTTATTGACAAGAAACTTTTGACGCATCTAACTCCCTAATTATAATGGCCATCCCCTTTTTCTGTATACCGAATGAAAGGTCTTGGTAAGACCAAGATCTTTTAAAATACATGTTATAACAAATTTTTATCAGTTAAAAAACTAACACGGAAAATACGCGAATTTTTTTGAATTTTTTTCTTACCTTTGTTTCAACATCTATACCACCCCTTTTATTTGCATTTAAATAATAAATAAAATATATCTCGCACAAATTCAATGTATTAGCTTCCAAAGCAGCCCATCTTTGAGACTCTGCCAGTCATCGTTATAGCTAAACCCCCCTGGACAAAAGAAGTCGTTAAATTTTACTAAAAGGGGAATAACTCAAAACCGGATGGGGATTTTCCTTAACTAAAATATGCAACGACAACATCACACGGCATGTTATCAGTCCTAAAAATTTCAAAACAATCGGTGAACAAACGAGCGAGATATTAAGGATCAAAGTTGGCGTCTAGAAGAAAAAAAAAATAATAAGAAATTTGAAAATTTTTCAGAATAATAGTAAGGTCTTCCGTTGGAAACGGAAGACCTTAATTACTAAAAAACTTACAACAGACGTCAATAGTATGGAATCCAACATTTTGGCCGTCTTATGTGGAGAGGAAGTTAACATCACTGGCATTATGTCTGAAATCACACAGTTTATAACAGATCTCCAAACAGTTTTAGAGTCCAATGATATAAGTTTAACCTTTGCATATAAATCCCGGAATAGTGATTTTAAAGAAATGTATCCGTTACGGAAATCGGCCCCACCAAGGGGTATATTTACGCCCCAAAAGATCGAAAAAGAACATATCTATCAACAGTTTGGTTCTCTCTTATTATCAGATGAACATGGTTTTGCAGTAATTTTTGCTTCTAATGATTTTTCTCCGAATGAAAGACGAGGAACTGAAAAACCACGAATAATCAGAGAAATAAAAACTGAACATGAAGAAATAAATCGGCTGTACAGTGTGTGTTGTCAGAGTGATCAAGAAGTGTGGACGTGTAGCAATGACCATATCATGAGACTCTTCAATCTTCAAGGAGAATTAGTGAAGTCAATAGAAACCAAGTCAGGGAATAAGCCAAAGGACATTGCAATGACAAAGAAAGGATATCTAGCATATACTGATTACATTAATCAAACTCTGAACATAGTGAAGGAAAAACAAATACAGAAGATAAAATTAAGAAAATGGAGACCCCTTGGTGTCTGTACTACCTCCTCTGGTGACCTCCTGGTAATCATGGACAGTGATAATAACAGAGAATCAAAAGTCGTGCGTTACTGTAGCACAAAAGGAAAGGAGAAACAAAGTGTTCAGTTTGATACTAACGGCCACCCTCTGTATTCACCTGGTGGCATAAAATACATTAATGAAAATAGGAACGAAGATATCTGTGTATCTATCTGTTGGGCCGGTGCTGTAGTGGTGGTCAGCCGAGTCGGAAAATTTCGCTTTTCATACAATGGGCCATCCACTACTGCCACCAGATCATTTAATCCTTACGGCATCACCACAGACAGCCAGGGTCGGATTCTGACGGCTGACTGTAACAACCATAGTATCCATATCCTTGATCAGGACGGACAGCTCCTCCGCTACATTGACAGCTGCGATATATGTTGTCCATACGGTTTATGTGTGGACACCAACGACAACCTGTTTGTGGCTGAGTGGAAATCGGGAACAATGAAATTGATTCAAAATTACATGTTCTAGACACTGATTATTGCAGATTTTTTTTCTGATGGATACATTAATGCTACCAATTTGAAATTATATCAAGATCTATTGTGCTTCACCGAAACAAAAGCAGACGACCTGGACACCATCGAACTGGACAATTATGTATTGTTTGCGAAATATATAGACAGGTGTGTGCGCAAATCCGGTCGGGTGCCAAGTCATTCAAATAAGTCTTTAGAGTGTTAACTATCACGTAATCTGTATTTTTCGCAAATCAAATCTGAGTGAACGAATAAAGCAAAATATTCACGCGGAAAAATATTTTCCTGATAACATTATTTGTTTCCGTGCCATTGCTAATTTTAATATTATTAAAAATTTTAAAAATATGTAGTATTTTGTGACAATCTCCAACTTTTATTCAACTTTCTATTTGCGTAAAATGGCAAAGGATTCAAATTTGTTGTAAAATACTTGTATATAAATTAAGTTTATTTCCTTAGTAGGACTATATCAAAATATGTTTTAATTATTTCAACATGCGAAAGTTGTTTATTCTTTCATTATTCAAGTTTTTTGTTACATCGATTGACGCCAAATAACAATTATTCTTGGCACCTGTAGATAATTTCAAATGGTAGATATTATCATATAGTAAACATCCATACAGTGAGGAATGTATGTTAAAAATGTCACTTGTTTGACATTTGATCTTAACTTTGTGAATTTTAATTTATCTGTGTATTTGTACTATAAACTTGTATGCACGAATAAAGATAATCAATAAACGATAGCTTATGCATGGAATGCAGAGAGTTCTTTATCATCATATGCATATAATGTCAAATTAGATTGAAATTGATACTTTAACCAAATGGAGTTCTTACTAAGTTTTATACTAAAAAAAACCTCAATTCCATACAATATCGAACAATTATCTTTAAAAAAGAAATTTTAGAAAAAAAACAATTTTTCAAACTTAAACTGATTTATATTGAAAGACCAAATCAATGGCAATTAAATAATCACGTGACCAACCCGTATCTATATCTCGATATACATCCAAAAATGATACCTTTTTTCTTAAATAATCACCTCTAATGTAATTCGCTCCTCAGCCAGAACTGTTCTTATAGTCAGCTCTGACAAAACTCCTGCCTAAAGAGAGAATGTGCATAAATAGAAATATATCGATATATAATATTAAATCAACTAGATTAATCTGTAATATGTATATTTCAACTGGACAAGTTTTTATTCAGTACCTCTTCTCCAAGAATTATCTCCCCCGACACGGCACAAAGTCTGGAGATGGCCTGAAAAACACGAGACTGAATTATTAAATGTTCCAATTTGTTGTGATATTCATAACAAGTAAAGATTGGTGAGAATGTCTACAAAATCGAAACATTAAATCAATGACATGATGAAAATATAATTAATCTGATGAATCTGATTACAATTAGTTATGACCATACTGCCTGGTCCAGTTCTTCCTCAATGTCTCTACTGTTGTCATTTTCATGGTCGACCATCATCGATATCATGGAACATTTGTTCATTTAAAAGAAAACAGAAGCACTTTTCCAAATTAGTTCAACCCTCTCTCTCTCTCTCTCTCTCTCTCTCTCTCTCTCTCTCTCATATCATAATTAAAGATTTTACAAAGCGCAGCATAATGCCCTAAAATCAACAGCTCGATTTTTGTAAAATTGAATTTCATTTTTCAATGTAAGAACCACTTTACACAATTATTTTTGGATCTGATAACAATAAATCATGCATATGGTCGATGTAAACGAGGGACCCGGTATCTCCAAATCTCTGGTATGTTGAAATTTATAACATATGAATTTAAGTTACTCAGTAGTAGAGGAATAAAGAAATAATAATTAACAATACAATTAATAATTACACATTAATAATTAACAATTCAGCAAAATGATAAACTTATAATTGCCTTGGGCTCTTAAGATTTCTCGAAACGGTCACCTGTTGCATCTGTTTGTATAAATCCGGGTGCCTCTGTATCGATTTTCGGGGGCATGTTCTGTGTCCCTAGGGACTCGGTTTTAATCTCTTGGAACAGGTCGTGGTCGTGCTCGGCCTCTGTGGGCGCAGTTGTCCCCCTATTCTGTGAGTGCATGATGTGCGTCTGTAGGCATGATATGTGCCCCTTCTCTGGACACGTGCTGTGCCTCTGTAGGCACGAGCAGAGCCTCCTCAGTGGACATGGAATATGTCTCTGTGAACATAATTGCTTTGTTTTTTATATAGTGCCGTAAAAAATGACATTATCATAATTTTAAAACATATGGTTAACAATAATTGGAAATATCGTAGAATATTTTAATTTCAAGTTAATTTAGATCCGGTTCACCCCCCCCCCCCCCACCTACTTTATCCATCAAATTCGCCGCCCAAATATGAAATACCTTCCGACGCCCCTGTGTTTGAAATTTCGTGAAGGGGTGGGTTGGCCCAGATTCCTCTCTCTATCTTGTTCGTAAATAACTAAATATATATTTAGTAATTTTTTTTATTAAAATTTTGATTTAAAAAATATCTATTCAGAACTCTAGAATGTAAACTATTATATTCCAATTTTTACAATAAAAAAACCATATGGACCTCAAAATGTATATATTCCTATCGTGAAATCTAAAAATTAAACCGTGTCTATCGGACTATAGCATTGATTGCATTGCCTTTATCATGCAAGGGGGGGGGGGGTGTGCAGGGGGGGGGGGGGGTGTCAAGTCAATGCTAATTTTCGGCAAGTTTGAAATATCTTGATATCTGAATTCATATGGGGAGGAGCAAGGATCCCCACACCCAACTTAATCCATGCATGACCCTAACGCAAAGCATTAATAAAATCAGTCATTAAAATACAAATTGGGCTCTAAGTATATCCAACTTCATGCAGTCTGTTTAAAAAAACAGTCAAAAAACGCTGCATTGCTTATAATGACAACATAATAGAAACACCGGATCCCGGATCCCATAGATTTTTTTGGTCTAATTTTAAAACCAAATATACAAAGTGGATTACATACACAGATCCAGAATATTTTATTTTCCAAGGGGGGGGGGGGGGGGGTTGAGACATATTTTTGATGTGTGAGTGGGGGGGGGGGTCAAGACATACACAAACCTTGCCGACCCCCTCCCCCTCACCTTTCTAGTCTAGATCTGCTTATGGGTTATGAGGTATTAAAATACATTACGTATACATGTATGTTCATGCATTTGTGTCTAATTTCAATCAAATATTTCTGCTAACTGTCACTACTTTTTTGGGGTCAGGAGGTCGGGGGGGGGGTGTTAGAAACAATTTAATAAAATGACAACTTGAAACTACTCAACCTTAGCTTATTAAAATTTAAATTAGACATCAATATTGAAAAAATTTAGGACATCAAATAAATTACAACATGTCTTGGATTCTGAATCAAAGGGTCATGAAAACGTTTGAACTGAAAACTAAGTAATTGTGTTTGGTATATTTTATTGTTTCATTCATTAAGTGAAATAGACATCAAAGTCAGATACCACGTATCTCTTACTAGTTTGAATCTGACTTAATCTGACTTATCATAGGCACTTAAAACTGTACAACATACAATATCCAGAATAAAACAATAAAATATTGACACAAATTATTGCGTGCAATGTTTATAACTTTTATATACCTATGTTAAATTATATACACTATATATTAACAATGTAAATAAGAAATTTAAGCAAGATTTTAGATGAGTGACGTGTAGTATTCATGCATGTAATTCTTTTTGACACGGATTGATATGTAGAAAGAGAGAAATACATGTATAACTTATAAAAATCTTCTTTTGTTATAAGATAATTACTAAAAGCATATCAACATTTCAAATAGTTACTAAAAATATGAGTGTCACATCAGTCAACAATAATAAGTTTATGGTGTTTTCTTAACATTTTCTAATAAAGCTTTATCTAAAAATGTGTAATGTGTTAAGCATTATTGGAAACTTTTTTGTAAAAATTTAACACCACCAGCACAGTCTGTGTGATCACAGGGTAAAATTTCCTGAGACAATTTAAATTGATTTTTAACAAATAATAATAAAAAAAACTCTACAACTATGGATATAAATTTATGTGAATAATTGGTGGATCTAGGTGCTTGTGGATTTTTGATATTCCACTTCTCGCCCAACACATTCAAAATTCAATCAACCCTTAAAGAAATGGCATATGCTTTACTAACCTTTAAATTTCAAGCCCTACCTTCCTTCATTCATCAAACTATATTTCTGTGTGCCATTACAGATTTGATCTACCTTTGTATGAATGAATATTTTGAACAAGCATGTACATAGAATATAAATATATATGTCTCTTTGATAGAAATCTGGAAAAGTTAAAAGAATCACTATTTCTACTACAGATTTAGTGGAATCTTAGCAAGCTTCCATATTGACTATGTTTACAGCTGGCTAGTCATTCATTCTGTTGTACAAACAGGGAAATTTAAATCTCCAGCAGAAATAGTTCATCTCAGCATTTTAAGGACAAGCGGAGTTGTCCCTCTTTAGCCTCATCCAGACTGTTTATTGCACACCGGTTTCCCTCTGTGAACTACTTACTTTTCAGTTGTAATATTTCATGATAAACTTCCCAGTTAAATACATGTACGTATGCAAGCTTTAATGAATATTAACATTTTATCAATTTAAAACGATAAATTTGACAATGTTTGCAAGTTTTAATCTATCAAAAAAATATTTTTATAATAAGAGAAATGTGCATCTTTAATGCGAAACTTTAAATTGAAGGCTAATCTGCCATTCATCTATGAGCAAGTAGTCAAAATCCAGACAATTCAGACATAATTCAGGTCAACAAAAAAATATTATGGTCAAATTCTAGAGCAAGAATGGTATCATCAAAATTGAGTCAAATTTTCACAAAAGATTTTTTTTTTACTATTCAATTGACGGTAATTTTCTTGTCCTGATTTACTGGTACTGTTCGCCCTCCACTGTGATGATGATTCGTCATCTTTGGCGATGCCCAGAGCGACACTTGTCAAACGATAAATATCGCCAATAAAAGCCTCTGATTTATTGTGTTCATTTGATGTATTGTATTTTTATTTTTGATATTCAATAAGATTTAGAATACAGGCACATGCGAGGATTCAGAATATTTTTTTAAACGAGTTGGGAAGGAGGTGCGGTGGGGGGGGGGGGGGTCCGGAAGGTATTTGAGGCTGCCGACATACTAGATCCGCGCATGCAGGCATAATACTATTGAACCTATGTATATATAACGCTCTACTTACATGTACAAGCACTGAACGCGTGTTTAATCCATAAAAAAACATTATTTTAAATAAAGTGTATAGTGCTTTGATTATATATATTTCTAAAAAGTCTATCAAATTGCCATCAACAAGAAATCGGTGTCATGATTTTTCATAGAGTTTTTCAAGTGATAGAAGGTGAAGGTATACTATTAACTTCCTTTTCACTTATTCCTTATTTTTTAATCTTATTTTTACATAGTCACGGGAAAGGAAAAGTGGGGTGCAAACTCCTTGTTAATCAATTGTTTTGTATGAACGTTAAGGAAAAATCCTTCCTCCGCAAAAAAGTCCCCCCCCCCCCCCCCCGATGCTACGTGCGTTTACTGTTAAATCTTGCAGCACATACATTTACACTTTTGTTTACACACATCTATAGCACGCGTATCACAATGACACTGGGTCCCTTTCATGCAAATAAATGATTATTTATTCAAGGTAAGAGGTCATACAACCAGGAAGTAAATTAAACAAGTCTCGTATTCTCTCATTCCAATCTCATGATCAGGGCGTCATCCACCCGATTATGGCTGAAATAACTTAAAGGTCACATTGATATGCACGGTAAGTTACAACAAGTTTATTGATGTCTAATGATGTTAAAACGTTGACATATGTATACATACATTCGCTTGCCTAAATATTGGATTTCGTTTACGATTATTAATTTGATCAACAATGGACAATATTTACTGAACCGAAAGTAGCGGCCTTTTTCAAACATAGGGACATGCACTTTCTCGAACTAGCCCTCATTGACCCATATATTCGCCCATTATTTTTGTTTTTACAAAAATTGTATACTTTTAATCAATTGTATTTTAATTAATACATAATTGTATACTGTAAACCAAATGACCTGTGTCAGAAACTAACTGTGCAACCGTCAATTGCAGGAGACGTTTCCCTAGAGAAAAAACCTCTGGATCCACGCATGATTAAGTGCCTTGCTATAAATAAAATATATTAATTTCTGTTCAGCACCAGGTATATATATACCTAGTCAGAAAAGAAAAGTTGGTAATGAATGAATAAATAAATGCCACAACTTCCTTTGAATTGATTGCACTTTCCTAATTTCAGATGGCATTAACTGAATCACAAATTCCACCCGACGCCCAGCATTACTTGGTGTGTGGCACTGAAGAGTGTAAGAAGAACTGCCAGTTTTACTGCAATGACTGTCACCAACCAACGTGTGAACAATGCAGAGATGAACATCAGAAGAACAAGAAAACCAAGAACCATGAAGTGGTCCCTTATAAGCTACGCAAACGTCAACTTCCTGTAGAGAAATGCAAGATCCACCCAACAAAAAAAATAGTTATTCTCTGCGAGGAATGTCAAATTCCTCTTTGTTACAAATGTACAAGCACAAAAGAACATCGCGGTCATGTGTTTACCGATCTACAAACAGTCTTTGATGAAAAGGTTTCGCTATGTCAAGAAGAAATTGCCAAAATTAGAAATTATTTCGAACCAACTTCTCAAGATTTGAAAAAGGATATTGCTAGTGATGTCACAGAAATGAAGAAAATCATGAAAGGTTTAAGAACAGCCTTGAAGGCTGAAGCTGAGTCTGTGAAAAAGCTGGTAGACACAGTCACATCAGAAAATACAGAAGAAGTTGATAAAATAGAACAGTCATTATTAGAAACATTATACAGCCAAAACCAAAATATTGATGTTTATATCAACTATCTCAATGAGTTAATCAAAACATTTTATGGTTACCTATCCCCTTCAAACATAGAACAATTAACATTTGCTCTCAATTCAGAAAATTTGATCATAAGACCCATACCAGAGACATCCAAACCAGTCCTACCCGTATATACTGCTGGTCAATACAGCAAGGAAGATGTCGTCAAACTACTGGGTAGAATAAATGTTCCTAATATTAAACCAGTGAACAGAAAAATAAAGCCCATGGAGACTGCCTCTACACACTTGAAACCTACAGGGAAACAGAGAAAACAAGACAAAGAGAAATCTGACGTGAAACAAACACTGTCTCTGTCTTCCTCTGTCACCAAGGTCAGCGAGTACAAAGTACCAGGTGTTGGCAGTGTATATCATATATCACTGGGTAAATCAGACAGACTCTGGGCCAGTGATAATATTGGTAACCTTGTCAAAACAGATCTACGGGGGAATCAGCTACAGGAGATACAAACCAGTGGTGGATCTGAAGGCTACCACACAGTCACACAGGACGGGGATCTGATCTATACAGACAAAGTCAACAAAGTCATCAATAGGATAACACCGGATAATACAATCACTGAATTCATTAAAACAGGAGTCTGGAGACCACTCAGTATACACTCCTCCCACATCAACGGAAAAATACTTGTGGGGATGGATAAGGATAACAAAGGTAAAGTCACCAGGTACAACAAGACAGGGACAGAGATACAGAACATACAGAGAGACAACAAAGGGCAGGGACTGTATAGACTACCACACTACATCACAGAAAACATCAATGGTGATGTCTGTGTATCAGACTTTAGCAAACATGCTGTAGTGGTGGTGGATAAATCAGGACAACACAGGTTCTCCTACACAGGTCAGGGGTCATGGTTTCATCCCTGTGGAATATGTACTGATGTACTCGGTCACATCCTGGTGTGTGATAAGTATAGTGAAACGGTTCATCTTCTGGATCAGAACGGTCAGTTCTTGTCTCAACTACTCACATCACAACAAGGGGTAGAGTTACCCATTAGTGTGTGTGTGGATGAAGAGAACCATCTCTGGGCGAGACAACGCTTCACCAACACAGTGACAGTGTACAAGTATCTACAGTGAACATTATATATCCATACAATAATTACATGTATGTACTATGTGTATGTTGTGAGAACATGTAAAAATAACACAGTGGTACATGTAAGTGTACAATTACTGCATGGTATGTACGGTGTACATTGGATAACATATCATTCATGTAAACCTAACTGTGTATGTTAATTTGTAAATTTATAGAGTAATTTCATCGCTGAAGAGTTAACTATTAAATAAAATATACAGGTATTAACAATCTTCGTTTTTAGTTAGTAGTTTATGGTGTTATTTTAATTGGTGCAATAGGTTTATTAAAACACATTAACTTTTTTAAAAACTGACCTACACATATATTTGATCAGTACACATTTGTTACATTCAGAATCTTTAAATATACATCTATCAAATATTTAATCGTGTGTTAATAAATATACCTCCTTACCACTGCCTTAACAAATTTAAATCTTGACAATCACGTAAACTACGTGAACTTATGATCAATAAGCCTGGATTTGCTAGTGGAGTGAGGGGTATCCCCTTCCCCCGGTAGACCTTTGATACTCTCCCCTCCGTGGATCCGTACATGCAAGATCGGGGGATTTTTCATTTGTTATATTTTAGCCTTTACCGATGTGAGAGTTATTTCCCTTTAAGATTTTTGAAAGGGGGGGGGGGGGGGCTGGGATGGGGGTGGAGGACAAGTTAAGCTCTCCAAAGTAGGCGATATTGTGTAAAAAATGAGCACATATCGTGCCACTAAGAATTATGTGTATAAGATAAATGTATCGGGCGTGGTGCCACTGGCGATGTATATACAAAGGTGTACACAAGGTAAATGATATTCCTTGACGCTCTCATTTTCCTGAATTTTTGGATTCGGTTGTTTTTTTTTTTCGTCAGTTGTCAATTTTTCACACACTTAAAAAAGCTTGGATTTAAATATTGAAGTTGCTCTTTTTAGACAATATCAATTTTTGAGAAGAGCTTTGTAAAAATAAAGATTAAAGAGAAAATCCAAATTTGAAAGCATGTTGGTATTTATTCAGATATTAAAACATATTTTTTTGGTGAAAACAGGATATCTCAGGGCCTAAAATTCTACCAAAGAAGATCAGGTAATATTATATAGCAATTTTTGAGATAAGAATTATTTATGAAAAATGTTATAAAATAAAAATAAAAATAAAAAAATAAAAAATAAAAATAAAATTGTTGTTAGACGATAATTTTCAAATATATGGATAAAATTCACAAGATACATACATGTATATCAGTTGGGAAAACTCATATGTAGCCCGTTTCTCTGGCTTACCCATAATGCTCCGCAAAAGTTCAGGGAAACAGGCTATCATGATGGCAAAAACCAATTTCAACAATCAAACTTTATAACGCGATTAAAATTTGGAATGATCACATCAATAAAATATGAAATATTTGAATAAATAAAAAGACACAATTTTTGGTATGTTGATTAGACGATAAAAATTCTAACACGTCAATGTATATTTTTTTTTATCCAACAAATGTAGACCCCAAATACGCTCCCGTGTCCATCTGGTGGCGGTAACAAATTTTAAAAAGCTAATCTAAATTATAAAATGTCGGTGATATTTAAATTTTGGGGTTTTTTTTGCCCCAATATGTGTCAATTGTATTCCATATTGGTTATATGTGGACAGCATAGACAATCTTTAAGTAGCCGAGTGTTAGACAAATAAAGCAAAGAAAACTCAATACAAACAGACAAACCAGCCGCAATGACATATAAACGAAATATTGTAGTTACTGAATAGAACTCAAGATGGTATGGTCATATGTTGATATTAATGTGAATTATAGTGCACTATAATTGAAATACTTTTACCGGCTTAGAATTTTTCAAATTTTACAATATTTAACCAGATAAACGTTTTAAAGTTTGTGACAGCTGAAATTTTTAAAATAATTAACCCGCTGCGCTACATGTACAATTGTCGGGGGGGGGGGGGGGGGGGGGGGGGGGGCTACTAATATTGTGACGTACTTCTTATCGAATAAACAATAAAATCAAGTATAATTTTATAACCTTTTTCTTTCGAAAATAGATTACCTAGCCATGAAGCGCAGTGAGATTGAGTGTAGCTATGCATATGTTGGTTATGTTTCGAATGCCGCTGGGATTTTTTATAAATATTACTTTTCATAAAATTAAAAAAATATTTTAGGGGCAAATAATGTAATATTTTAAACAAATGAACGTAATTTGATTATAATGCAGGGGATAATATCCATTGCACGCGGGTCCTGTAATATGACCTATTCCACATTGAAAATTGACAGGTTTTTTCCCTAAACCCCGTTGAAAAAATTCTCAAAATTAATGTGTATTAGTGTTATACAATATGAACGATGAAATGCTGATTTTGTAACTATGCTAAATAACACACCCTTTGAGATATCAATCAAAATATCTTAGCGTTCTGTTAATTATTGTATATATTGGTGAACACATTAATTTAATGAGCAATCATGTTATATGCAAATGTAAACCAAGAAAACTGTATATAATGTTTGGTTTTTTGCTAACTTGTGTTGAGTCATATATCATAAAACTGTGTTCCCAGTAGATAAATTTGTCGATCAAAAATTCCCAATTGAAAGGGTACATGACCTTATACCAAAAAGGGTCAATCAAACCATGTAATGTAATTTTATCCACATCATTAATTTGGTAGGTGTACCATACCAACTTAGAAAATTTAAACCTGCAGTTTTCAGCACATGATAATGCGTCATAAAAAATTTCCTGAACGAATGAGGATGTGAAAATCCGTTTAATAAGCGATTAAATCGATTCATAAACTTGCGTACGGCAAATAACACTTTGCAGTCTGTTATGGCTTTCAAGATACACCTATCTATTAAAACCTACTTTGTTACTTCTATAAATATGTCATATAATAGCTAAAAATTAAAAGAACGAAACATTTTACCACTACCCAGCTGCAGAGTTGTTGAGAACAATGCAGATATAGGAAACACACGGAAATTTCCCTGACTCTTTGATGGGTTTTTTTCAATTCACACACTTTGCTTAATAGCAACACGTGTGTAACTCTCGGTTTAGGCAAGGGAACATCTCTCTGTAAAAGACAAACAAAACCTAGGGAGCTCCAAAAAAGACGAATATCTTTGTGATTGGTCTATCTAAATTATGAATCGCCACGATCCTCTCAGATTGTCGTTTTTCTGCATTTTACGTCAATTGAAAAGACCGTGTAATGCGCTAGGTTTCGGTTGTCAACAAAAGCAACATTTTGTCTTGCCTAGACGGCAAGTGGTTAGTGCACTGGCTGCTCTCTGCTAAGAGGGTGGGTTCCAACGACCCTGAGTTCAAACGCCGGTGAAAGTGGATCTGAAGCACCAATATAAGCACATTTATATTTTCCCATAGATCGTTTCCTAAATTATTCAGGAAATTATTTGTAGACCATGGATAATTTAACTGTATAGGATATATGTTTACTTCTAGCAACCTACATGTATCATAAAAATCAATGAAAGCCTTTAGACTGTATTTCATTTTGATTACAAGTGAAATATCTAATTGCTGAAACAGGCCAAGGTTTATTTTATCTAAACTGCAGGTGAAACGCTTATAATAGGTATAGATGGAAATAGCATCGGTTATAGAACAAACAGCTGACGGTAAGGATTTATATTTTTGATAACAAGATCGATGTCGTTTAAGCTTTGACTATTAAATTTTATATATTGATATATTATATATCGATACAACAAGTAGACTACCTACCTTATAAATGATATGTTGATGTGGTTAAATAGAAAATAATGGTATTGTGGTATAAATATATAAATTGCAAAGAAACCAAACATTAGTTTTTTGTTTATTTTTAGAAAAAAAACCACAATGCCCAACCAAACTTACGGTGTCTGACCATATAAAATTTAATATAACTAATAAAAATGTTTGTTTTTTTATTTTTAGAAAAAAATACAATGACTAACCAAACTTACGGTGTCTGACCATGGACCCTCGACGTTGTGCCCAGGACGTGTTACGGTGTCACATCTGTGACACACATACCTCTTTGCACTGTGAAATTTGTCAAATTCATTTGTGTAAAGCGTGTGTTGGGGATCATCTTTCAGATGAATCCAAAGACCATAAAGTTGTACCAATAAAAAAGCGAGAATCTACACCTACATGTTCTAAACACTCATCAAAACAATGCGTGATTCACTGTGAGGAATGCGACATTCCTATTTGTGTGCAATGTATTTCTTCTGGTGAGCATGAGCAGCATAAAAAAGTGGACATTTTGAAAAGTTTCGATAAGAAAAGAAAAGTATTGCAAAGAGATTTAGAGGAACTGGAGAAAATAATTTATCCACAATATCAAGACATTATTTCCAAAATCCAGACGGAAAAAGTTGATATAAGTATACACTTTGAGAAACAGAGAACAGACATTAAGAAGCATGGAGATGATTGGCACAGAGAAATAGATACAATTATCAAAAAACTTACAACAGACGTCAATAGTATGGAATCCAACAGTTTGGCCGTCTTATGGGGAGAGGAAACCAACATCACTTGCATTATGTCTGAAATCACACAGTTTATAACAGATCTCCAAACAGTTTTAGAGTCCAATGATATAAGCTTTACCTTTGCATATAAATCACGGAATAGTGATTTTAAAAAAATGCATCCTTTACGGAAATCGGCCCCACCAAGGGGTATATTTACGCCCCAAAAGATCGAAAAAGAACATATCTATCAACAGTTTGGTTCTCTCTTATTATCAGATGAACATGGTTTTGCAGTAATTTTTGCTTCTCATGATTTTTCTCCGAATGAAAGACCGGGAACTGAAAAACCGCGAATAATCAGAGAAATAAAAACTGAACACGAAGAAATAAATCGGCTGTACAGTGTGTGTTGTCAGAGTGATCAAGAAGTTTGGACTTGCAGCGATGACCATATCATGAGACTCTTCAACCTTCAAGGAGAATTAGTGAAGTCAATCGAAACCAAGTCAGGGAATAAACCAAAGGACATTGCAATAACAAAACAAGGCTATCTAGCATATACTGACTACATTAATCAAACTCTGAACATAGTAAAAGAAAAACAGATACAGGAGATAAAATTAAGGAAATGGAGACCCCATGGTGTCTGTACGACTGCCTCTGGTGACCTCCTGGTAATCATGGACAGTGATAATAACAGAGAATCAAAAGTCGTGCGTTACTGTAGCTCAAAAGGAAAGGAGAAACAAAGTGTCCAGTTTGATACTAACGGTCTCCCTCTGTATTCACCTGGTGGCATAAAATACATTAATGAAAATAGGAATGAAGATATCTGTGTATCTATCTGTTGGGCCAGTGCAGTAGTTGTGGTAAGCCGAGTAGGAAAATATTGCTTTACATACAATGGACCATCCACTACTGCCACCAGATCATTTAATCCTTACGGCATCACTACAGACAGCCAGGGTCGAATCCTGACGGCTGACTGTAACAACCACAGTATCCATATCCTTGATCAGGACGGACAGTTCCTCCGCTTCATTGACAACTGCGATATATGTTGTCCATACGGTTTATGTGTGGACACCAACGACAACCTGTTTGTGGCTGAGTGGAAATCGGGAACAATGAAATTGATTCAAAATTACATGTTCTAGACAATGATTAGTGCACATTTTTTTTCTGATGAATGTGTCTTTGCTACCCATTTGAAATGATATAATGATCTTTCAGGCGGTTACATGTCCTTTAAGATATTAATTTGTGTTTGTATCTGAAAAACAAAACATGTAAAGATGAAAATGACAATCATGAATAATACAACCGGAAATGTATCTACATATATGTATGTGAATTTTTTTATAAGATTTTAAAACCTCTGAAGATGCAAATTTAACGCTGATAAATTAGATATTGCATGTTCCTATCGAAAAAGTTTTCAGCAGTTTGAGTCATTCAAATAAGTCCTTAGAGTGTTAAATAGCATGTAATCTATATTATTTGCAAATCGGAAATGAGTGCGATCGATTAAAGCAAAGAATTCCAGCGGAAAAATATTTATATTTCCATTTAACATTATTTGTTTCCGTGTCAGTGTTATTTTGGCTATTAAAATTAAATAATATGTAGCACAACATAAGTGACAATCTCCAACTTTATTCAACTTCCTATATGCCTAAAATCGCAAAGGGTTCAAATTTGTTGTAAAATACCTGTATATAAATTAAGTTTATTTCCTTAGTAGGACTGAATCATAATATGTTTTAATTATTTCAACATGCAAAAGTTGTTTATTCTTTCATTATTCAATTCTTTTTTTTTACATCGATTGACGCCAAATAACAATTATTTTTGGCAGCTGTGCATAATTTCAAAAGGTAGATATTATCATATATTAAACATCCATACAGAGAGGAATGTATGTTATAGAATGTCACTTGTTTAACATTTGATCTTAACTTTGTTAATTTTAATTTGTCCTTGTATTTGTACTATAAACGGGTATGTATGAATAAAGATAATCAATTAACGATAGCTTATGAATGGAATGCAGGGAGCTCTTTATCATCATATACATATTATGCAAAATTAGATTGAAATTGATACTTGAACCAAAAGATGTTCCTCCTAAGTTTTATACTTTAAAAAACTCAATTCCATGCAATATAAAAAAAATATATTTAAAAAGAAATTCTAGAAAAAGACAATTTTTCAAACTTAAACTGATTATATTGAAAGACCAAATTTAGTAAGCATTAAATATAAGTTGATTCCGCTTACGAGCAAAATAAAACAAAAAAACAAAGTGTGTAAATAATGACGAATATGTTTTCCATCAATGACTATTAAAATATATTCACATCGACTAACTTTAAAGTATCATTAAATTCCCTATATTTCTTACGGAAATTAATTTTAATTCACAGCTCTTCATGTATATAGAAGCTAACAAGAATGAAATCTACATTATCCAGTTTTACATGTAACAAGATAATCGATTATGCAGTCGAAACCTTTTTAAACCTAAGAAAACTATGAAATATTGGTGATGATAACATGCGCGGATCCAGAAAAGGGGGTGGATGGGCCAGGGGTCCCTCCCCCTGTAAAATTCAAATTTCTTTCAGTTTCATTATAGAATTACCAAAAATATGCCTTGAACCCCCCCCCCCCCCCCCCCCCCCCGCTAAACTCAAATCACCGTCGGAACCCCCCGCCCCGAAAAATTTTCTGTATCCGCGCATGGTTATCCCATTATGACACAGTTTGTATCGCCGAATTCTGATGTCTATCACTGTAGTGCAATGGATGTAGCTTTGATCTACTGACCCGCAGGTCTCCAGTTCGAATACTGCAGGGACGTTTCACTTTGTTTTATTGAATATAGCGGTGATATTTTAAACGTTGATTCCCCCCCCCCCCAAAAAAAATGGAGTTTTTCTGTCATTTTCAAGTCGAATGTATACTCGAAATCCATGTCTTTCAGTTACTATAAATTAGATGTTTAGGACTTCTCCCAAAGATGTGGAGGACCCTAAATATTTATCTTCTATCAAATTCATCAATTGATGAAACGCTGAATGTTGAATATTGTCTGTATTTCTTTCAAGGTACGGTTTTTTTTTCAAGTCAGGCCCAGCATTTGGACAACAAGGCTCGAAGATCAAGGCCACAGGGGAAGATCAACCTTTTGAGAAAGAATTCACTTAGATGGAAATCCAATCGCAACTTCACGGGCTTTTAAGACAGTGTTCTTACATAAATTAGATTAGAACTAGTGAAAGAGAATAATACGATAATTTATATATCAATATCTTAAATGATCAGTGCCTATTAACAATTTTGTGTTAACATAATTACATTTGTTTTTTAAGATGTCACTTTTAAGGATATCATTCAGAAAACATTCTCCTTACTTCAATCAGAGTTTGATGACATCATTTACTAGTAAAACCATATGTTACGCAAGTCCTTTTGATAGCTATTGTCAAGATTCAATCAGAAAATAAGTGTCTAATAGCTATAAAAAGAAAAATAATACATGTTTATTTATTCATCAATTGTCAGGCAATGAATATGATTCATTAATCAAAATTATAAACATACCAGGCTACATGAATGTTTACATGCATTTCTATGTACACTGTATATACCAGTATATAACAGTGTTGTTACATTGTCTCACAACACACACACAGTACATTATTAGTGTATGGACATATAATGATCACTGTAGATACTTGTACACTGTCACTGTGGTGGTGTTACGTTGTCCCACCCAGAGATTGTTGTCATCATCCACACACACACTAATGGGATAATCTATCCCTTGTTGTCCTGTGAGTAGTACAGACAAGAACTGACCGTCCTGGTCCAGAAGATCAACTGTGTTACTGAATATATATGTATCACACACCAGGATGTGACCGAGTACATCAGTACATATTCCATAGGGATTAAACCCTAACCTCTGACCTGTGTAGGAGAACCTGTGTCGTCCTGATTTATCCACCACCACTACAGCATATTTGTTATTGTCTGATACACAGACATCACCATTGATGTTTTCTGTGATGTAGTGCGGTAGCTCATACAGTTCCTGTCCTTTGTTGTCTCTCTGTATGTTCTGTATTTCTGTCCCTGTCTTGTTGTACCTGGTGACTTTACCCTCTGTATCCTTTATCATCCCCACCAGTATGTCCCCGTTGATGTGGGAGCAATGTATACTAAGTGGTTCCCAGTCTCCTGTTTTATTGAATTCAGTTATTATATTATCCGATGTTATTCTATTGATGACTTTGTTTTGTTTGTCTGTATAGATCAGATCCCCGTTCTGTGTGACTGTGTGGCAGCCTTCGGATCTGATACCACTGGTTTGTTTCTTCTGTAGCTGATTCCCCTGTAGATCTGTTTGGACAAGGTTACCATTCATATCACTGACCCAGAGTCTGCCCCTGATTTACCTAGTGATGTATGATATACATTGCAAACACCTGGTACTTTGTACTCCCTGACCTTGGTGACGGAGGAAGATAGAGACAGTGTATGTTTCATGTCAGATTTCTCTCTGTCTTGTTTTCTCTGTTTCCCTGTAGGTTTCAACTGTGTAGAGGCAGTCACCATGGGCTTTACTTTTCTGTTCTGTGGTTTGGTGTCGGGAACAGTTATTCTACCCAGCAGTTTAGCGATATTTTCCTTGTTGTGTTGACCAGCAGTAAATACGGGTGGGACAGGTTTGGATGTCTCTGGTATTGGTTGCATCATTAGGTATTTTGATTTGAGAGCAAATGTTAATTGTCCGATGTTTGAAGGAGATAAATAACCAAAAAACGTCTTAATTAAATCATTGAGATAGTTAATGTAGTCATCTATTTTTTGACTTTGACCGCTTAAAGTTTCCAATAATGACTGTTCTATTTTGTCAACATGATTTATTTTATCTAACGTGACTGTGTCTACCAACTTTTTCACAGACTCAGCTTCAGCCTTCATGGATGTTCTTATGTCTTCAATTGTCCTCTTTATTTCTTTGACATCTTCAGCAATTTCCGTTTTCAAATCTTGAGAAGTAGGCTCAAAATAGCTTCGAATTTTGTCAACTTCTACGTGACAAAGTAAAAATTTTTCAGCAAAGACAATTTCTAGATCGGTAAACAGATGACCACGATGTTCTTTTGTGGTTGTACATTTAGAACAAATGGGAATCTGGCATTCCTCACAGAAAAGATCTATGTGTTTTGATGGGTGGATCTTGCATTTCTCTAAAGGAATTTGATGTTTGCGTTGTTTATAAGGGACCACTTCGTGTTTTTCGGTTTTCTTATTATTCTGATGTTCATCTCTACATTGTTCACACATTGGTTGGTGACAGTCATTGCAGTAAAACTGGCAGTTCTTCTTACAGTCTTCAGTGCCACACACCAAATAATGCTGAGCGTCGGGTGGTATTGGGGATTCAGATAATGCCATCTGAAATTAGAAAATTTTAATATACCGGTATATACAATTTAATAAGGTAAATAGCTTCACTTTACAAATCCACTAAAACTTATCAAGACAATGAAACACGTTACAGCGTTTATTACTCAGGTCATACAAATATCAATACTACTATATCAAAACAATAGACCCGAATTTTGGCCTTTAATACCGGAAGAGTAATGTCTTTAGTTTTATATATATTAAACATCATTTGTACTTGAAGATTGCCAATTTGTTTTAATTTTCTCAATTCAGCTTTGATAATTAATAATCAACGAAATTTCCTTTAAAAATCCCTGAAATCATCTGGATTTGTTTGGATTTAACAATCTTGCGTTTGCGCAATACATTCACGCTAACGGAATCTTTAGTTTATGTTTCCATAATATCATATTTTCATGAATAAACTCAGAAACGATAATACAAATACGTGTAAAATTTCAAAGGAAATTTGCTATAATTATATATTCTGTTCATCTATATCTTATGAGAGCAATTATAAAATAACAAATTTACCTATAAACTGAGTAATTACTTTTGTCTTCGTGATGGCAATTTGATTCCATGGATAAATATGTTTTATCGTTAAAATGATCAATTTCCTACGGACCCGGTTTTACGATAGAATGCGTTCCGTGTATTGTCTCTGTAGCAAAGAAATTTCGCGACTTTACGTTTAATGAAAAAGTGTTGAGTTTTTCGATTAATAGTATATGGATTAAATTTTGAAAGATATTTACAGACTCAAAAAGGTTTATTACAATTAATTTGACTGTTATTTTCAATGCAACTTCATTAATTTTTTTTTTAAAATCGTTTCGGAGCGATTCTGCAATTTTCTGCTACATTAAGGATATATGGGAGGCAATCCAACTGTTGCAAGGGCCAAATTCACGAGACAAGACACAGTTAGATTATTCTAACAAATGAAAGTGTAGTGAACTTCATAGCATTATTTTAGGCTTATAGCTTTGTTATGTAAATGTCAACAATATGGTGTGTCGATGTATCTATTTCGTAAATGTCCGATATGTAATGTTAACCCGTGCAGGCACGGGTCAAAGTCTCGTTTGTAAATAAAAATGTTAACCGTTTACTTTTCTTTCACCAGAAACTGTTATAGAATAACACATATCTTTAAAAATGCAAAAGGAATGGAATAATAAAGCTAGATAACTTTATCATGTCTCTAAAAATGGTCACTACTTTCGGTTCAATAATAAGGACAAGCCCTTGTTGACTTATCATCTAGATTACGGTTAGGAATATGTAAAATGTTGAACCGTCATGAGATATATTAGATAGTTAGTTTTCTCACAATTTCAGACAAAATTGTTCTAATTAACTTACCACCTTAGACTTGCAATGCCTGCATGATATGCACGATATCTTTTTCGTACGACAGAGACAGAGGACCAGTCTACAAACCACCTGTGTTCTGTACAGAGGTATAATAGTAACGTATTATTGGATTTAAGAACCTTGATAAGAACCTCGATCTGATTGGTTGCCTACTACGCCTCCATAGTTAAGCGAGTCATTGGCTAATGATTTTCCTTGTTTAACTTTACTATAGTCGCCTTGCACGCTTGATAATCAGATTTCTACATTTTTAAATGATAAGAAAACAATTATTCCTTAATTTATTTTAAAAGCACGGATTTTTCTTCTAAATTTCAATATATATTATGCTGTCTCAATGTACCAGAATGTGCAACACTACATTTTGGCCATATTGATTCAAGAGCCTTAAATACTTTACATACGCTATATCTAAGAACCTTGTTATGTCTTTACTGACCATGTCTAAGAACGATAATTTTATACTGACCATATCTAAGAACCTAGCTTGTCTACTCTATACTGGCCGTACCTAAGAACCATGTCTTCTCTATACTAACGATATCTTAGAATCTTGCCCTGTTTATACTGACCATATCTAAGAACATTGTCTACTTTATACTAGCCATATCTAAGAACCTTGTCCTGTTTATACTGACCATATCTAAGAACCTTGTCTACTCTATACTAACCATATCTAAGAACCTCGTCTTCAGTATACTAATAATATCTAAGAACCTTGTCCTCTTTATCCTGACCATATCTAAGAACCTTGTCTACTCTATATAAACCATATCTAAGAACCTTTTCCTGTTTATACTGATCATGTCTAAGAACCTTCTCTACTCCCTATAAACCATATCTAAGAACCTTGTCTACTCTATATAAACCATATTAAAGAACCTTATCATCTTTATACTAACCATATCTAAGAACCTTTTCTACTCTATACAATCCATATCTAAGAACCTTGTCTTCTCTACACTGACCATATCAAAGAAACTTGTCCTGTTTATACTGACCATATCAAAGAACCTTGTACTGTTCATATTGACTATATCTAAGAACCTTGTCATCTCTATACAAACCATATCTAAGAACCTTGTCATCTCTATACAAACCATATCTAAGAACCTTGTTTTCTCTATACTGGCCGTACATAAGATCCTTGTCTCATTATATAAACCATATCTAAGAACCTTGTCTTCTCTACACTGACCATATCTAAGAACCTTGCCCTGTTTATACTGACCATAACTAAGAACCCTGTCTACTCTAAGAACCTCGACTACTTTATATAAACCTTATCTAAGAACCTTGTCTACTCTATATAAACCATATCTAAGAACCTTTTCCTGTTTATACTGATCATGTCTAAGAACCTTCTCTACTCCCTATAAACCATATCTAAGAACCTTGTCTACTCTATATAAACCATATTAAAGAACCTTATCTTTATACTAACCATATCTAAGAACCTTTTCTACTCTATACAATCCATATCTAAGAACCTTGTCTTCTCTACACTGACCATATCAAAGAAACTTGTCCTGTTTATACTGACCATATCAAAGAACCTTGTACTGTTCATATTGACTATATCTAAGAACCTTGTCATCTCTATACAAACCATATCTAAGAACCTTGTCATCTCTATACAAACCATATCTAAGAACCTTGTTTTCTCTATTCTGGCCGTACATAAGATCCTTGTCTCATTATATAAACCATATCTAAGAACCTTGTCTTCTCTACACTGACCATATCTAAGAACCTTGCCCTGTTTATACTGACCATAACTAAGAACCCTATCTACTCTATATAAACCATAACTAAGAACCTTGTTTTGTTTATACTAACTATATCTAAGAGCCTTGCCCTGTTTATACTGACCATATCTAAGAACCTTGTCGACTTTATACTGGCCATATCTAAGAACCTCGACTACTTTATATAAACCTTATCTAAGAACCTTGTCTTCTCTACACTGACCATATCTAAGAACCTTGTCCTGTTAATACTGACCATATCTAAGAACTTTGTCTACTTTATACCAACCATATCTAAGAAACTCGTCTTCAGTATACAAACCATATCTAAGACCCTTGTTTACTCTATACATACCATATCTAAACTCTTTGTCCTGTTTAAACTAATCATATCTTAGAACATTGGCTACTCTATACAAACCCTATCTAAGAACCTTGTTTTCTCTATACTGGCCGTACATAAGAACCTTGTCTCATTATATAAACCATATCTAAGAACCTTGTCTTCTCTACACTGACCATATCTAAGAACATTGTCCTGTTTATACTGACCATATCTAAAAACCTTGTCTACTCTATATAAAACATATCTAAGAACCTTGTCCTGTTTATACTGACGATATCTAAGAATCTTGCCCTGTTTATACTGACAATATCTAAGAACCTTGTCTACTTTTTACTAGCCAATAAACTGGCAAATAATTTCACAATAGTTTTTAATAACTGCAGGTCTGTGGATCCTGGTCTGAAACTGAATTCGGATGGACGACCTGATCCTCCATCCGAATTTTTTATTTCAGATCGGGAAACTACAGACCTGCAGCTAAACTATAGCTTATAGCATGTGAATAAAAGTAAAATACTTTTTTATGTGTTTTAGCTTAAACTACAGAGCTTTACATGTAGAACCTTTGATTTATATTTGAATATTAGAATAATTATTCCTGTGTAAAGATTAAGCTCCTTCTCACCTTCTTTGAGGACCTTAGTGGAGTAACCACGGCCGCTGAGTAGGCAGACTGTATCGCCATCTTGGACATCCTCCTGGCCTTAAAACAGATATAAATGTTCATATGAACTATTATCCTTCGACAAAAAGGTTCACATGATCAATTACGCATTTATCGATTTATTAAGTATTTATGTCACGTTGCATATTTTTAATTTACCGGGCGGCAGGAAATACAAAATTTTCATATTGTTAATTTTGAATTTACTCCCAACTGGTAAATTCGAAATTTACATCAAGACGATTAATTCAGGAATATATGATCGGTTTATATACATGCATGCATATAAGTATAATCACCTCTGACGTTATTCGCTTCTCAGCCAGAAATGTTTTGATGGTCAGCTCTGACAACGCCCGTGCCTAAAGAGAGAACATGTATATAAAGAAATTACACAGAAAAAAATTAAAACTCGTAGATTTATTTGTAATTTGGATACTGTATTTCAACAAAAGGTGGGCCCTTTTTTCAGTACTTCTTCCCTGAGAATTATCTCCCCAGACACGGCACTAAAACTGGACAGGGCCTGTAAACCACGTGACTACGAAATATTCAATTGCAACTTCTCGGGCTTTTCCGGCAAGCTCGGAAAAACACCTCAAATGTATTACCTAGGCGTCCATGACACCCCCTTTTTGTAAAACTTGATATAAATTCAACACATTTTAAGATCTGTTGAAATGTGGGTTCGACTTCATTAAAGTCAATGATATACCCTAAAATATACAACAGGAACGACATACAATGCTGTCTAGCCGATATCTATTTTACTGGGAAGCGACTCTATTTTGTATAAAATTCTAACATCCGGTGATGTTTATACATTCGAGGTGTTTTTCCGAGCTTGCCGGAAAGGCCCGAGAAATTGCGATTGCGAATTATTGAATGTTCAGATTTGTTTTGATTATCTTTTAATAACAAGAATACATTGCTGAGAATGTTTACAGTCAGTTCAAGCATATCTTTTACAACTTACAACATAGCATATCATAGTACTGAAATCTCATAGCATAACATTGCAATCTCATAGCATAGCATTGGAATCTCATACCATAGCATACAATCTCATAGAATTGCATTCGTCATATCATACCATAGCATTCCATAGCATAGCATTCAACATGATTTTAACTGGGTTTAAATGGTTTTATTTGGAAGAATAAACGCTCACATTGTAGAGTAGTGGTTAATTTTGGCTTTTTATCATTTAACTTCCAAATGTGTAGAACTCTTCTGTGTATGGAGGCGTTTTTGTTCAAATCTCATAGCATACCATATCATTAAGCCCTTCATGTCAATTTCTCATAGTATAGCAAACAAATCTCATAGCAATGCATTGAAATCTCATAGCATATCAATGAAATTGCATACTACAGCATAGCATAAATTTGTAAACGATATGCATGAAATGACTGTACAAATTAATTCGTAATATTGAATCAATGACATGATGAAAATATAATCAAATAAATCTGGTTAATCTGATTACAATTAATTATCACCATATCGCCTGGTCAAGTTCTTTGTCGTTTCCTTCCTCCTCGTCATCACTGTCACTATCGCTGTCATGGTCCAACATCATCGATATCCTGGAACATCTAAAAGAAAAAAAGGCGCACATTTCCAAAACAGTGTAAACGAGGGACTCGGTATCTCCAAATCACTGGTATGTTGAAATTTATAACATATGAATTTAAGTTAATAGAGGAATAAAGAAATAATAATAAACAACACAATTAGTTATTACACATCAATAATTAACAATTCAGCAAAATGATAAACTTATAATTACCTTGGGTTCGGAATATTTCTCGAAATGTTCCCATGTTGCATCTGTTTGTATAAATCCGGGTGCCATTATTTCGATTTTCGGGGGCATGTTCTGTGTCCCTAGGGACTCTATTTTTATCTTTTGGAACAGGTCATGGGCACCTCAGTCCTGTGGGCATTTGCTCGGCCTCTGTGTGGGCGCAGTTGTCCCTCTTCTGTGAGTGCATGTGATGTGCGTCTGTGGGCATGATATGTGCCTCTGTGGACACGTGCTGTGCCTCTGAAGGCACGAACTGAGCCTCGGTGGACATGGAATATGCCTCTGTAAACATAATTGCTTTGTTTCTTATATAGTGCCATAAAAATGACATTATCATAATTTTAAAACATATGTTTAACAATAGTTGGAAATATCGTAGAATATTTTCATTTCAAGTCAATTCAGATCCAGTTCAACCCCCCCCCCCCCCCCTTTATCCATTAAATTCGCCGCCCCAATATGAAATACCTTCCAACGACTCCCCTGTGTTTGAAATTTCGTGAAGGGGGTGGGTGGGCCCAGATTTCTCTATCTATCTAGATACAGATAAAACTAAATATATATTAAGTAATTTTTTTAAAAAATTTGATTTAAAACACTATCTATTCAGAACTCTAGAATGTAAACTATTATTTTTCAATTTTTACAATAAAACATATGGATCTTAAAATGCATATATCCCTATCGTGAAATCTAAGAAAACCGTGTCGATCGGACTAAAGCATTGATTGCATTGCCTTTATCGTGCAAGGATCTAGGATATAGTCAACGCGGGCGGGGAGGGGGATTTGTGTGCAAGGGGGGGGGGGGTGTCAAGTCGATGCTAATTTTCGGCAATTTTGAAACATCTTGATATCTGAATTTATATGGGGAGGAGCAAGGGTCCCCACACCCAACTTTATCCATGCATGACCCTAACGCAAAGCATTAATAAAATCAGTCATTGAAATACAAATTGGGCTCTAATTATATCCATCTTCATGCAGGCTGTTTAAAATAACAGTCAAACGCTGCATTGCTTTTAATGACATCATAATAGAAACATCGGATCCCATAGATTTTTTTGGTCTAATTTTAAAAACCAAATAAACAACATGGATTACATACACAGATCCAGAATATTTTTCAAGGGGGGGGGGGGGGGGTTCGAGGTATACTTTTGTTTGCAAAGGGGGGGGATTGAGACATATTTTTTGTGTGCGAGTGGTGGGGGGGGGGTGTGAAGACAAACACAAACCCTGCCGCCCCCCCCCCCCCCAACCTTTCTAGTCTAGATCCGCTTATGGGTTATGAGGGAGTATTATATAAATAGTGCCTGTTTGTGATGGTAACAGTTGAAATTGACACCCCGAGATAACCATTGTCAACTGACGCGAAGCGGAGGTTGCATTATAATTTTATATTATAATTTTTATATTGCTTTTATATAGAAATGACGGAAATTCTACGGCGAACCGTACGCGCATAATTTACGCGCATGTAACAAATCGTCGTGTTACCCGTTGCTAAGTGTGCTGTTAACGCTGAGGGTAATAGAACGGATTATCAACTGCGATTAAATCAATCAGATTTCAGTATTTAACGTGAAAGTATAAAAAAAATACATTACTGTATGTTTATGCATTTGTGTCTAATTTCAATCAAATATTTCTGATAACTGTCACTACCTCTTTGGGGTCGGGAGGGGTGTTAAAACAATTTAATGAAATGACAACATGAAACCACTTAACCTTAGCTTTGCTGAAATTTAAATTAGACATTCATATTTAAAAAAAATAGGACATCTAATAAATTACAACATGTCTTTGATCCTTAAGCTAAGGGTCATGAAAACGTTTGAACTGAAAACTCGGTTCTTGAAATAGACATCAAAGTCAGATACTATGTATCTTTTACTTGTTTTAATCTGACTTATCATATGCACTTAAAACTGTACAACGTACAATATCCAGAATAAAACGATAAAATGTTGTCACAAATTATTGTCTGTGCAATGTTTATAACTTGTATATACCTATGTTAAATAATATACACTATATATTAACAATGTAAATAAGAAATTAAAGCAAGATTTTAGATGATTGACGTGTAGTTTTCATGGATGTAATTCTTTTTGACATAGATTGATATGTAGAAAGAGAGAAATACATGTATAACTTATAAAAATCTTCTTTTGTTATAACTAAAAGCATATCAACATTTCAGTTAGTTACTAAAAAATATGAGTGTCACAGCAGTCAACAATAATAAGTTCATGGCGTTTTCCTGCTAACATTTTCTAATTAAGCTTTTATCTAAAAATGTGTAATGTGGTAAGCATTCTTTTTTTATACAAATTTAACAACACCAGCACAGTCTGTGTGATCACAGAGTAAAATTTCCTGAAACAATTAAAATTGAATTTTTAACAAATATAAATAAAAAAATACAACTATGGATATACATTTCTGTAAAAAGTTGATCTAGGTGCTTGTGGATTTTTGATCTTCCACTTCTCGTCCAAAACATTCAAATTTTAATCAACCCTTAAAGAAATGGCATAGTCCTATGCGTTTCCCTAACCTTTAAATTTCAAGTCCTACATCTCTTCAATTATCAAACTCTATCTCTGTGTGTCATTACATATTTGATCTACCTTTGTATGAATGGATAGTTTGAACAAACCTGTACATATAATATAAATAAATATGTCTCTTTGATAGAAATCTGAAAAAACCCAAAGAATCACTATTTCTGCTGCAGATTTAGCGGCATCTTAGTTAGCTTCCATATTGTCTATGTTTACAGCTAGCCAGTCATTCACTTTGTTGTACAAACAGGAAAAGTAAATGTCAAGCAGAAATAGTTTATCTCAGCATTTTAAGGACAAACAGAGTTGTCCCTCTTTAGCTTCACCAAGACTGTTTGTTCCTTCAGATGACGCAACACCATCTTGTAAAAACAGGAATATAAAATAAAGTTTGTTAATGAAAATAAAAGTCCAAGAATTATTTAACATCTCTCTCTCTCTCTCTCTCTCTCTCTCTCATAAACACAGTTATTATTAATTAGTAATGAAATCTACATGTCGACTGATCAAAACATGAATATTAATAACGGTCTGAACAATGCACATGCTAACTTTTCAGTTGTAATTTTTTATGATAAACTTCCCAATTAAATACATGTACGTATTGAAGCTTTCATGAATGTTAAAATTTTATCAATTTAAAACGATGAATTTGACAATGTTTGCAAGTTTTAATCTATCAAGAAAATATTTTTATAATACGAGAAATGTGCATCTTAAATGTGAAACTTTAAATTGAAGGCTAATGTGCCATTCATCTATGAGCAAGTAGTCAAAATCCAGACAATTCAGACATTCAGGTCAACTAAAAATTATTATGGTCAAATTCTAGAACAAGAATGGCATCATCAAAATTGAGTCAAATTTTCACAAAATATTTTTTTTTACTATTCAGGGGACGGTAATTTTCTTGTCCTGATTTACTGGAACTGTTCGGCCTCCACTTTGATGATGATTCGTCATCTTTGGCGATGCCCAGAGCGACAAATATCGCTAATAAAAGCTGTTGTTTTATTGTGTTCATTTGATGTATTGTATTTTTTTTTTAATATTCAATAAGATTTAGAATACAGGCACTTGCAAGGATCCAGTATATTTTTTAAAAGGAGTTGGGAAGGAGGTGTGGGGGGGGGGTGGTCCGCAAGGTATTTGAGGCTGCCGACATACTAGATCCGCGCATGCAGGCATAATACTATTGAACCTATGTATATATAACGCTCTACTTACATGTACAAGCACTGAACGCGTGTTTAATCGATAAAAAACATTATCTTTAATTAAAGTGTATATAATGCTTTGATTATATTTTTCTGAAGTTGTAATATGATATGATTTAATATTATTAAAAATTTTATCATCCATCTTCCATCCATCTTCCATCAACAAGAAATCGGTGTCATGATTTTTCATAATTCACATTTCGGAAAAAGTTCAATATAAAGTTTTTCAAGTTTTATAGAAGGTAAAGGTATACTATTAACTTCCTTTTCACTTATTCGTTATTTTCAAATCTAATTTTTACATAGTCACGGGAAAGGAAAAGTGGGGTGCAAACTCCATGTTAATTAATTTCTTTGTATGAAAGTTAACGAAAAATCTTTCCTACGCAAAAAAGTTTGCCCCCCCCCCCCCCCCCCCCCCCGATGCTACGTGCGTGTACTGTTAAATCTTGCATCACATACATTTACACTTTTGTTTACATACATCTATTGCACGCGTATCACAATGACACCGGGTCCCTTTCATGCAAATACATGACTATTTACTTATTCAAGGTAAGAGGTCATACAACCAGGAAGTAAATTACACAAGTCTCGTATTCTCTCATTCCAATCTCATGATCAGGGCGTCATTCACCCGATTAGGCCTATGGCTGAAATAACGTAAACGTCACATTGATATGCACGGTAAGTTACAACAAGTTTATTGATGTCTAATGATGTCAAAACGTTGACATATGTATACATAAATTCGCTTGCCTAAATATTGGATTACGATTATTAATTTGACCAACAATGGACAATATTCACTGAACCGAAAGTAGCGGCCTTTTTCAAACATAGGGACATGCATTTTCTCGAACTAGCCCTCATTGTCCCATATATTAATCGCCCATTTTTTTTTTTTTTTTTTTACAAAAATTGTATACTTTTAATCAATTGTATATTAAGTGCCTTGCTATAAATAAAATATATTAAATTTCTGTTCAGCACCAGGTATATATATACCTAGCCAGAAAAGAAAAGTTGGTCATGAATGAATAAATAAATGCCACAATTTCCTTTAAATTGGTTGCTTTTTCCTTATTTCAGATGGCATTATCTGAATCACAAATTCCACCCGACGCCCAGCATTACTTGGTGTGTGGCACTGAAGACTGTGAGAGGAATTGTCAGTTTTACTGCAATGACTGTCACCAACCAATGTGTGAACAATGCCGAGATGAACATCAGAAAAATAAGAAAACCAAGAACCATGAAGTGGTCCCTTACAAACAACGCAAACGACAACTTCCTGTAGAGAAATGCAAGCTCCACCCCACAAAAGAAATGGTTATTCTCTGCGAGGAATGCCAAATTCCTCTTTGTTACAAATGTACAACCACAAAAGAACATCGCGGTCATGTGTTCACCGATCTACAAATGGTCTTTGATGAAAAGGTTTCGCTATGTCAAGAAGAAATTGCCAAAATTAGAAATTATTTCGAACCAACTTCTCAAGATTTGAAAAAGGATATTGCTGGTGATGTGAAAGAAATAAAGAAGATCATGGAAGGTTTAAGAACATCCATGAAGGCTGAAGCTGAGGCTGTAAAAAAGCTGGTAGACACAGTCACATCAGATAATACAGAACAAGTCAACAAAATAGAGCAGTCATTATTACAAACATTAAACGGCCAAAATCAAAATATTGATGAATATATCAGCTATCTCAATGATTTAATCAAAACATTTTATGGTTGCCTATCCCCTTCAAACATAGAACAATTAACATTTGCTCTCAATTCAGAAAATCTGATCATAAGGCCCATACCAGAGACATCCAAACCAGTCCTACCCGTATTTACTGCTGGTCAATACAGCAAGGAAGATGTTGCCAAACTACTGGGTAAAATAACTGTTCCTAACATTAAACCAGAGAACAGAAAAATAAAGCCAATGGAGACTGTCTCTACACAGTTGAAACCTACAGGGAAACAGAGAAAACAAGACAAAGATAAATCTGACGTGAAACAAACACTGTCTCTGTCTTCCTCTGTCACCGAGGTCAGGGAGTACACAGTACCATGTGTTGATGAGGTCTATCATATATCACTGGGTAAATCAGGCAGACTCTGGGTCAGTGATGGTAGTGGTAACCTTGTCCAAACAGATCTTCAGGGGAATCAGCTACAGAAGATACAAACCAGTGGTGGATCTCAAGGCTACCACACAGTCACACAGGACGGGGATCTGATCTATACAGACCAATACAACAAAGTCATCAATAGGATAACACCAGATAATACAATCGCTGAATGCATTAAAATAAGAGACTGGGTACCAGTCAGTATACACTCCTCTCACATCAATGGGGACATACTGGTGGGGATGTGGAAGGTTGGAGAGGGTAAAGTCACCAGGTACAACAAGACAGGGACAGAAATACAGAACATACAGAGAGACAACAAAGGACAGAAATTGTACAAGTATCCACTCTACATCACAGAAAACATCAATGGTGATGTCTGTGTATCAGTCCGTGGCAAACATTCTGTAGTGGTGGTGGATAAATCAGGACAACGCAGGTTCTCATACACAGGTCAGGGGTCAAGGATTCTTCCCTTTGGAATATGTACTGATGTACTCGGTCACATCCTGGTGTGTGATATTAACAGTGACACAGTTCATCTCCTTGATCAGGACGGTCAGTTCTTGTCTCTACTACTCACACCACAACAAGAAGTAAAGTGTCCCCGTGGTGTGTATGTGGATGATGAGAACAATCTCTGGGTGGGACAACGTTACACCAACAAAGTATCAGTGTACAAGTATCTACAGTGATCAATACATATCCATACAATAATTACATCTATGTACCGTGTGTATGTTATGAGACAATGTAACAACAACACTGTGATAGTGTACAGTGACTGGTATCTACAGTGTACATTGGAGTACATATCATCCATGTAAACCTGTGTATGTTAATTCGAAAATATATAGAATAATTTCATTGCTGAAGAGTTAACTGTTAAATTTACAGGTATTAACACTCTTCGTTTTTAGTTAGTAGTTTATGGTATTGTTATTTTAATTGGTGCAATAGGTTTATTAAAATACATTAACTTTTTTTAAAACACACATTCACATCTATTTGATCAGCATAGATTTGCTACATTCAGAATCTTTAAATAGAGATCTATCAAATATTTAAATCGTATGTTAATAGATGTACCCCCTTCACACTGCTTTTAAAAATTTTAATTCTTGTCAATTGTTAAAACCCAATTTTTTTTCTATAAATCCGTGTTGGAAATAAGAAGGTGCCAATTTTAAAACTTGTCGATAAAAAGAAATCATATATTGATCTGAATAATATCGGAAATCTCTTGTATCACAAGTATTCTTGACTAAGTGGGAATGAAATTATTATTATTACACTGTAAAAGTTTACTGCAGGAAGTTCCGAGCACCATAGAACTTAAACATTAAGAGAGAGAGAGAGAGAGAGAGAGAGAGAGAGAGAGAGAGAGAGAGAGAGAGAGAGAGAGAGAGGGAGAGTTGTAATATTCTATATGATAATTCAATATCATGAAAAAATCCCAAGTTTTTTTTTCTTAACGCCCCCTTAAGCTTGTCATTTGCGTCGGCGGATGATGTAATTATTTTTACAATAATCGCTACAATTTACGCTTTCCGAAGTAGGCGGCGATATTGTGTTGAAAATGAGCACATATCGTGCCACTAAGAATTATGTGTATAAAACAGACGAATGTATCGGGCGTGGTGCCACTGGCGATGTATACAAAGGTGTACACAAGGTAAATGCTGTTCCTTGACACTCATTTTCCTGAGTTTTTGGATTCGGCGGTTTTTTTTTCATCAGTTGCCAATTGTTCATACACTTTAGAAAAATTGGATTCAAATATTAAAGATTAAAGAGAAAATCCAAATTTGAAAGCATGTTGGTATTTATTCAGAAATTAAAACATATTTTTTTTGGTGAAAACAGGATATCTCAGGGCCTAAAATTCTACCAAGGAAGTTCAGGTAATATATTAAAGCAATTTTTGATAAGAATTATTTATGAAAAATGAAAATTGTCGTTAGACGATATTTTTCAAATATATGGATAAAATTTACAAGATAAATACATGTATATCAGTGGGGAAAACATATATGTAGCCTGTTTCTCTGGCTTACCCATAATGCTCCGCAAAAGTAGCATTGTGGGTAGTTCAGGGAAACAGGCTATCTCGATGGCAAAAAACCAATTTTCAACAATCAAACTTATAACACGATTTAAATTAGGAAGGATCACATCAATACAATATGAAATATTTGTATAAATAAAAAGACACAATTTATTGTATGTTGATAAGTCGATGAAAATTAAAACATGTCAATGTATTATAATAATTTTTTTTCCCAATAAATGTAGACGCCAAATACGCTCCCGTGTCATCTGGTGGCCGGTAACAAATTTTAAAATGCTAATCTAGATTATAAGATTTCGGTGATATTTAAATTTTGGGTGTTTTTTTTTTACCCCAATATGTGTCAATTGTTTTCCATATTGGTTATATGTGGACAGCATAGACAATCTTTAAGTAGCCGAGTGTTACACAAATTAAGTGAAGAAAACTTAATACAAACAGACAAACCAGCCGCAATGACAAATATACGACATATTGAAGTAATATGCTTGAGGCGCTACATCAAGTATAATACGCAGTCATTCTTAATATAGATAAAAACCTTTATCGTTGTAGTTATGCGTAAAATGACCATGTGTGACGGTAAACTTAATAAACTCTGTTTATAACTTTCAGTGGGATATAAACTTGGTTGATCTCGTGATCAAATCTTGTGAAGCCCAAAGGAATATATAACACAGTTAATGTATTTTTTCTGCAATGCCTGCTACATGTACCTTCATACTCTCATGCACTACCGAAAAAAAGCATTTTAATGTTTTAATTAAAAAAAATGTTTAAGAATATGATGCTCTTACATGTGTTCTAATTTAAAGAACTGATACAATAAAGTCATGATATTCAAATTAAATCAAACATTCAAAATATCTTCAATAATGAGGTGTGATTGTTCTCTTTCATGCAGATAAAATAACTGGAAGTAAAAATAAATCATAAATGTATTAGATTTGCATTTTTTGGCACTTTTTATGGAAATAAATTAAGCATGAACATGAATATAATTTAATTCAATACAAAAGAGTTTTTGCACATAACATTTTCACATATACACGTACATTTTCACATGTATTACATGTACATGTTTTGTATATTAACAACGTAAAAATTAACTAATTCCTTTTTTTTAAAAAGGAATTTGTGGTGAACTAAGAATAAAAAACAGAGTTTAAGTCAGAAGAAGAAAATTATATCAAACATTTTATGATAATTTTATAACTAAATTTTCTATTCTCAAAAATACAAGACCTTGCTACCTAAATTTGATGAACATGTTGGATATGTTTCACAGATAATTGCACATATCAATGTTAAAACATTCTCTATAAATTAGTCATTTATTCTGCAAAGAGTTATCTTTCTTAATATAGTCAAATATTATGTACTTTGCATTTGGAGCTTATACACTTACATGCTGCATAAATATTTCAAAATTAAATATCCATTTAACAAATGATCATCATTCAAAATTATTTTATACATTTTAGCAACACACACACAAGCCTTTGAATATTCATAGCAACTTAACCTTGATATTTAAGAGAAATATTGACATTTCATCACAGACTATTTCTAAAAGATTTAAAATTCCAGCATGTATTTGTGCATGTAGTATCCCTTTCATGGTATAGAAGGGAGGAAAGAAGGGCAGACTTATCATGACATTCCAACAAAATTATATGCCATCAAATTAAAATACTTGTTGTCTTTTAAGTATATAGAAATTAATTATGGTTAGCACTAACAAAGTGTTGGAGAATGTCCATACAGTCATCATTTTTATACAATATACAGGAGACATTCACATTTTCAGATTGAGTGAACATATATGGTTGTGAACTGGAATAGAGATCGCACCAGCGATAGAAATTCCCACGGAGTCAGCAATAGTAGCAGCTGCCAGGCTAAATTCCTTGAATTCTGCCTCAATCTGTAATAGAAACCTCAAAATGAAATAAAAACATATCATTATTAACTTTCAAAACATAAAAACCCTGGTTCAATTTTACTGAGGCACTTTCAATGCTGTTTGTTTATAATTTATATGCCTTATAATTCTCAAACTTTGTGTTACTTTGAAAATAGAAGAAATCATAATTATGTCTCATTTAAACTATGAAAAATGTTTAATTGGAAAATTACATTATGAAGATAAAAATAATGCATAATTTTTCTTTATTAAAAAACATTAGTTTTGCTCTTTCAATTACATGTACATCTAATTTTGTGTGTTTCTTTCTTCAACATGCTTCTAAACAATGTGCACCACTAAATATCTGATCCACTGAAATTGCATCTTGACACTAAAGTACCACAAAAAAAGAATTATATCCGCAATATAATTTTAATCAAAAATACATATAACAGAGTTGACCAGCATTTAGAAGTACTATATACATGTACTTACATCCTCTGAGATCTTGTAGAACGTATTGACAAAGGCGGCTCCCCCCAAAAGTCCCTCAAACAGGACAAGGGCGAAGATGATCCAGATATTGGGGATGAACCGCAGAAAGACTTGGGCTGTGAGTATTGCAACATTAACACACTGCAAAAAAAGCAGTTGAATTTAAAAGTCTAAATGGTTTGTTATCTCTTAATTTGTAAGCAGTTTTTTGAGCCTCCGACAAAGTACATGTATTTTAAATAGTTGAGGTGTTCCCTTTTAAAGCTGATTGGTCCGATTTTATATCAAATTTTGTGACCGCTTTTAAAAAATGGTTATGCTAAATATGTGTATAATAATTAATAAAAGACATTGCAGTAGTTTTCTTGGTCAGTTAAGCCATATTACAATGATATAAATGATGTACAAAATTTGTTTTAAAAACGAACGAAAAAAAAGGTAGCACGTTGTTTTATCACATATTAAAATTTGCCCCTGAAATTTAGGCGGCTACATGTATGATTGTATCAAAATGTTTTGGCAAATCAAAAGAAAAAAAAAACCTGTGTACATTTTGTTCACTAATATTTCTGAAGTTTGTTTTGTTTACAATCAATGCATATCATGCGGGTTGAATAAACCTGATCACTCCAGTTACAAAACCAAATGGTTCCCTTTTCTAAACATTATCATGATGCAGTTTGGTTTGTTTTTTTGTATGCCTATATAGAAATAATTGTATTTACTTTGAAAGGAGACCGACTCTGCTAGTGCAAATAGGCGAAAGTCTATAACTTTCTAAGATAATTGGTTTGTAAGGAAATTTTATTATCAATAAAATTTAATGTAATAGCGAAAAAATCAGGCCATGCAGCTTAAACTGGAAATAATTAACTCATTGACGTATACAAAGATGTAAAAAAAATTAATGTTGCCATCTTCAAAGAAAAAAGCCAAACTCAGATATAGTTTTATCACATAAATTGTCTCCTTCCTACCTCCTATTTGTCCTCTCTTTTTTTGGTGCTTTGCTCACATTCCTTTAGTTCTTGCTCACATTTCTTTTGTTCTCTCTCATTCCGAAAACATCCTCTTTGTGCATCTCTTTAGAGCTGTATCCCTTCTTCTCTCTTTCTTTATGTACCTCTCTTTCTATTTCTACCCTAATCTCTCTCTCTCTCTCTCTCTCTCTCTCTCTCTCTCTTTGTAACTACCCCTCTCTCTCTCTCTCTCTCTCTCTCTCTCTCTCTCTCTCTCTCTCTTCGTAACTACCCCCCTCTCTCTCTCTCTCTGTGTACCTGTAACACTGGAAGAGTCCACAGTTTGTTGATTTTGAACACATTGACAGATGACCTGGAGATGAACACGCCTAACTGGTAGTCCACTTGATACCTATCAACATAAGAAACAGTCATATAAAACTAACCTGGTACTGCTTTTTCTTGTATGAAGATTTAATTCCAAATTTTGGGAAATGATCAAAACACTTACCATCTATACTGTTCTTTCTCCGAGAGCCAAATGTGATTAAAATACAGAAGTTCATACTGAAAAATTCAATTACCATCATTTTATTGAACAGCAAAATGGTTTAAAACACAGAGTTATCCGTCATTTAAAACCTTATTGAGGCTTAACGTGCTTTTAAACAAAAATTGTTCATTGCATTTTGTCATAAAACATAATATAATTATAATTTTAAAAAAATTTAATACTGGTTAAAGAGAAATAATTTTTTGGGTTTCAAAGCTGCATGGAGAAGTTTAAAAGTAACTTTTTAAAAAAAAGTGCATTAACAACATTTTTGCTTTGCATTTTGTCATAAAACATTTATAGTTAAAAACCTGGTTTATGTGAAATAATTTGTTTGGTTTCCAGTGTGGAGAAGTTTAAAAAGTATTTAAATGTACTTACTAATCCTTGATTGATAAAGTATTCAGCGATGTACACTACACACAGAGGTATCATGTATTTCATCAGTGGCTATAAATAAAACAGCTGTTTGAATGATAGTAAGTAATACACATACAATCATGCATGTTATATACATAATATTCAGTCATGAATTAAAATTATTCAGATTTTAAAATTTCTTCAAATTGCATTCATCTTTTTTTCATCTGGATGTTTGATGTTTGCCCTATGACTTGTATTCAAGGCCATTTGATTAGGTCACCTCATATTCCATTTCTTGCTTAATTATTGTACACATAGCAAGTACATGACATTGTATAATTTCAAATGACTTACTTTTAAAAGGAGTAATTTTTCTCTCAATGTTAATCTTCCTTTTATTTTATCTGAAAAAGAAAAACAGCAGTATAAATTGGGGGTCCACGTCTAAGGTTTCAGATCAAAAGTCGTTCTTAAAAAAAAATTGAACCAACTACATATATTTACATTTTCCAATGTCTTTGCCTGTGATAACAATACGTATCGATTTTGTACTATATAACCCATAACTTCAAATGAAGCCAAACTGAGGCGCCAGCGTGGTTTGCTTAATTATATTTAAATATT
Source organism: Magallana angulata (assembly GCF_025612915.1). Lineage (NCBI taxonomy): Eukaryota > Metazoa > Mollusca > Bivalvia > Ostreida > Ostreidae > Magallana > Magallana angulata. Next base: position 148,118 of record NW_026441662.1, read on the forward strand.
TAATCATACGATGGTTTAAAACGATTTAAATATAAGTAATAAGGAATCATTCTTTGAATATTATGAGGTGATAATTTCGGTCGGGGCGTGATCAAATTTATCATAAAGCCTTTCGGGCTTTATTGGATTTGATCACGCCCCGACCGAAATTATCACCTCATAATACTCAAAGAATGATTCCTTATTCCTTATGTTAATACATGCACACGTAACATCAATCAATAATCAACAAAATGTTAACATTTCCCTTATGTATTTGTCTTTATTTCGATGTTTTATGCCAACCCATCAATTTTGCAATAATTTCGATCTAGTAATAGAGTTACTCTATCTTCTTTATTTGATGAAGCGATGAACTGAATCCTGTATCAGTCTACAATATGTATATACAGATTTGCCGGTGGACTGTATACACAGCAGCTATTTACTCATCATTTAATATTAAATTTTGCAAACAGCCGACTAAAACAATCTTTGCTTGCAAGAGTTTTGAATCTGCTTCTCTCCTAATGTGAAGTAGAAAGAGAAGTGGATTGAAAACCCTTGTCTAGTGAAGATGGCCAAAAACTAAACCCCAAGGTGATGAATCCAATCAAGCAAGTACATGTCCAAGTACCATATTCAATTTACATATTTTGTTTTACGTAAAGAAGTTAACAATTGTAAGCAACAATTAATATTCGCAAGCAGTGGTAACACAAAAATCTTGATCAAGTTAACTTTACAATATACATGTATATCAAGAATGTGAATTCTTAAAATCAAGATGGTGGATTCGCTTACCATCTGCATCTTCTGGTTCTTTCAGCAGACTACTGGTGTCCTCACTGTATTTGACAATGTATTCTTTTTGATAGAACTGTCTAGGTTTCTTTATCACAATAAAGAAGCTGAAACAGAATTAAATGGCTTGTTCGTATTAATTGATATTAAATTAAAAGATTTCATTTCTGTAGAGGGTTAGAGAGAGAGAGAGAGAGAGAGAGAGAGAGAGAGTAATAGTATGAGGTTTTATTTGTATAAAATATTGGACATTGAAATTAGTAACAGGAAGCATAAAACCTAGTTATTCCCTTTATCTTGTAATTGCACGGACAACTGATATCACTTTTAAACAACCTGTAAACAATCATGGTCCTATTAAACAATAGCCAACCCTGACCAAATTTTTTAATCAACGTGACCTTGAACTTAATCAATATCTTTGATCTACATGAAGTCTTTATCTTGTCACAAGGATGTTCAATAGTAAGGAGGAAGTTTAATAAAAAAAGTTATCAGAACATTGGATTTCTGCCCAGACACTACACGGTATGCCATATGTACCTGACATTGTATATATATTAGGTTATACATTACCTATTACCTGTACCTCTGAATATACTGTGGAATCATACTGTGGAATCATATTTATTTATGGGGGTCAATGTTTGAGGGTAGCCAAAGTTTTCCTGGTTCATGGGGACGTAATTTCGTTGGTAGTGAAATCGAGATAATTTTAATAATTATTCAACAAACAATTGTGTATAGGTTCGAGGTGATGTAAATTTGTGGGCATGGGTTACCCACAAAAGTCACAACATTGGTCCCCCACGAAAATGATGATTCCACAGTATAAGGTTAAATACATTACCTGTACCTGTGTATATATTAGGTTATACATTATCTGTTCCTGTGAATAAATTACCTGATAAACATGAGGGCAGGTATGATAGTCATCACAAGTAACGTCTTTCTAGGTGACAGACCGGCGGACAGAGCACCAAATATCCAAGCGCCACCAGTTCCCGACGAGTACGCTGATATAACATTCCTAAAACAAGGAATATTGTTATATTCAGTAGACTGATTGAAAAAAAAACCCAGCAATAATTGTATACTATTTTTAGATAGATACTTAAGCTCAAATATCTTTAAAAATGTCAATTAATGGATACAGAGCACATACCTCCTTCTTTCTTTCATAGACTACTCTCTTTCTTTTCTGGTCTTGCAGCTTGTCTTTTTGTTGCAGGACACCTTCTTGTCTTTTGGTGGTATAGTATCTTTTTAGTCACCTAGTTAAGTATAAAAAAAATTGTTTTCATTTGTATGTTAAACACATGTTTATACACACACCTCAATTTTTCACAATCGTAATTCTTAACAGAAATAAACTGCAGTGAAATTATATATTAGCATAATTAAACTGCAGTGAGATTTAAAACGTGTACGGGTACTCGTACGTGTGTTAAACTACACGTACACGTACACGTTTTTGTAATTTATCAGTTGAGATTTCTTAACTTGTAGGATATAAATGTGTACGTAAATCGACGCAGTTTTGTGACATGAATTTATTTAGTTAATTCCAAATAAATGGTAAATTTCTTATCAATTGTGACAGTCATGCAAATGAAGCTTAAAAATCTATAAATGTATCACAAGAATACATTCACTCATCAAAAAGATTTTATTTGTTGTAAAAAGCTACACATTTGTACTTACGTGTAGACGACACTCTACAAGATTAGAGAACGTGTAGAAACCATGTCGTCACAAAAACTGATGACGTAATTCACGAAGATATTAGGTGGTTCCCCTAATTCACGTACATGTATCCGTACACGTTTGAAATCTCAACCTCTCTAATATTTATAGATATATATATATTTTAACTTACACTGAATGACCTTTTCTTGGACATTTGTGTTCCAACCTTTTACAAATGTCATGATGTGGTTGGACATTGCCTCATTTTCACTTTCACAATGCCTGTTAAAAAAAACATGTAAACAACTTTTACATTTTAATTGTGTTTTAAAAATTGATTGACTGAACTCATTACATGCATGCAGAATAAATAAATTGAAACTCTGGCAGTGAGTGCCCTGTAATAATTCATAAAAGTTACATAAAATGTGAGATTTCTGCGAATACGATCATGCAGGGAACATTATAGGAGAACTTACTTTTTTCTCTCAAAGGTCCAAGAGAAACCCCTCTTCACCCCATCTGCATATCCATCTCTAACAGCAATCTGCAGGGTAAATGTGAATTTAATTACAGAAGAAAAATAAGTTTACTAAAAATTAATTAAATTTTTATTAGCTGGGAAATATGATATGAACAAAAAGTACATAAAAGTATAGCCTATAAATGTATTGATATATACATGCATACCTGAACACTAGGGAGTACATAGATCTGCTCATCTTTTTTACTTTCTCTTTCATCTTCTCTCTTTTCAACTCTTTTCAGCCTCTCCAAGATCTCCGCTTGTTGATCTAGCACAGTTTTAAGCATGCTTCTCAATGCTGTATTTGAAATAAAAACAACCAGATTATGGCAGATATAATATCTTTCTTAGTATTGGTAAAAACTTAAAATTAAAACCAACCTGCTTAAATTTTCATTAATGTTTGATTTGTATCATAGAGCATGTACTTTGATTACTTTACATTTTATGTTTTTATAATTTGATAATGACAGAGTGGACCCCCCCCCCCCCCAATCGGTTACTGTGCAGTGTAACATAAAGCATTATAGAATATACGCCTCACTGGCGTCGGAAGCAAATTGAAAGTGGGGGGGGCTAGACTAATCCTCAGAAATTTTGAGAAAAAAGTAATTCCCAAAATCATGGAAATCCTAATACCTATACTTCCAACACAAAAAAAAATTTACTTACCCAATTTTTTTTTCCTAAATCATGAAATTCCTAATCCGTGGGGGAGGGGGGGGGGGCTGAACCCTATATCATTCTATGTTTCTAATGGTTAGGTATAACTTTGCAAAAAAAGTGGGGGGGGGGGGCTAAGCCCCCCCCTACCCCCCCCCCCCCCCCCCCCCCCCCCGGTTCCGACGCCTATGCGCCTACACGTTAGCACACATACCTTTACTGTGGACTGGAGTGTCATTGTTAGTCCGGATCCTCGAGTGATTTAACTCAGTTGGTGTTGATGGTTCTGACCTCGGTCTGTTGTCTGAAAGTACAAGTGAAAGTAGAAAACATTCGGAACACCTCGCAACTATTTTTTCCGAGTGTTTGTTTTCGTATTTTAAAAGCTAGAAAAGGTGTAAAAGGTACAAGTTGGAACGCGATTTGCCTTGACAATACTTTGTTTACTTTTAAAAATTAGTTCTTACAAGAAAACTGATGGTTGTATTTGTTGCAATGCATAAATATAATTCGAAAATAAACTTTCAGCAAAAACATCTGATTAACCCGAGATTCCTCGAACAAACTGAATCACGGCGCAGCGAGGGGAAGTATCACATTTCCAACACGAATATATTGTACAAAGTAGCAACATCTTGTAACTAACAATGTAAGCTGTGTGTTCGGGTAAATATCAAATATGTTAAAGTTAGGTTTACCTGAAAATCCACCTCGTCCTCTTGTTCTTCCTCTGTAGTGGAGTCGAAGTCAACCGGCAACCGACGAGATACCTTTTGGCGTTTGGATGGCGGGCGATACAGACTAGTACTGGCTTAGGTTGACGTCGAAGGACCAGATTCTTCCACGCTTTTCCCGTCTAAATTAATGCCATTCGAGTCAGAATCACAGCGCTGAGACATTTTGGTTTTAAAATATAAGTAAAATGTTGAAAGCTAAACTGATGCTGTTGGATGTTCTGCTCCTACATGTATCTCTGATGTGGTTTTACCCGCAATCAAATTCCCGCGCAAGAAAAAGGGTTTGGCCGGAAATTTGGAGATGAAACATTGGTATGCAGGGACCCCTGCTGAAACCCCCATCATCTGAAAGCCAGCTAGGCTAATGCCATTTTATCTGTGGATTTAAATTTTGCTGAGATTTTCATCATGCCTACCTCACTTTAAAAGGTAATTTGTATTTTATGAAAGAATGTAATTTTTAAAAATAATTTTGGAAGGACTGAATTATAAGTAATACAATGTGATTTAATGATGTGAGTGTGTGTGTTTCTGGGGATAAGGGGGGGGGGGGGTTGAAGGGGAGCAGTTTGTGTTATGAATAGTGCTATAATTAATTTACTGTGATACAAATTGTTCTTAGATGTTTATGTATACATGTAACTATGATTTATCATTTGATTGCTGTGTGGATAGCTTGATTAGGTTCTTTCCTTAATGTATTACTATATCAGTTGTGTGTACACACGTACACTACTAAGGCATATCTATTACACATGTGAATTATATTAGCCTAGGTTTAATATCACTAAAAATTGAAAATATAATATCATGTAAATTTTATTCTTTAAGGAACATGGGCAAACATATTGCTGAAAATAGAAAGAAGTATAGGCAAAAGAAGCGTGAAGAAAAACGACGTAAGAAGCAGAAGCTGAAAAAAAAATATTACATATCACAATATAATTGTTGCAATGCCTCATCCTGTCCGTACAAGTCATCATCTTCATCATCTTCAGGATCTTCCCTGTCACCATCATTGACATCTTCAAAATTCATCAGACTCGTCGTCGATAGTAACAAAATCAAAGGCAACAGAAAACAGACCCCTGATTACGTTTACGTCAGATCCCCTGTATGTAAGATTTATGGAGTACACCATGTTAAAGAAAAGAGTAGCTGCTATTGAGGACAGAGAAAGTCGCTAACAGAGTAAGATGGTAAATACATGTATACTAATAGAAAAGTTGTCACTGCAGTGTGTTTAATCACTATGCTAGTCTGATATATGAATAATGATAGTTTTTTTCTTCCAGAAATGGTTATCTGGGCTTTTAATATCAAATAATAATAAAGTAACATGATTTCATGATCAATTTTAATTTTTATTTATAAATAGCTATTGAAATGAGCTGTAAAACATATGGGCTTTTGATATGTACATGTAGGTGATCCTCATACCAGCTTGTCATGGAGAGGTGTTAATCCTCTAACCTGGCAGATTTGGAGAGGTGACCAATAGTGTTTACTATTTCTTTATAAGTACTAAGTTTTCGATAATGTTTTATTAAACTTATAATCAAATTAATATACTTTATTTAATGTCTGATATATTAATCATGTGTGTGATCCTCATACCAGCTTGTCATGGAGAGGTGTTAATCCTCAAACCTGGCAGATCTGGAGAGGTGACCAATAGTGCTAATTTTTCCTTATTTAGTACTTAGTTTACATTTGAGCGGCAAGTAAAATTTATATAAAACTATCTAAATCATGCTGATGGTTATTAATATGATTTTTTTTTTTTTTACATAAGGTTTCTCCTTTTGCTTTGCAGATCACTACATCAAATACAAATTACCGGATCACCAGGACCATTGCAGATGATTGTCACATTGAACTTTCTTCAGTTAATGATGATATGAATATATTAATAAGATTTTATATACGCGGGTATGATAAGGCAACTCACAGCGATCAAATTCCTCTGATCGATATGACGTCACAATAAGCAGCATGATGTCATATTTTACTCAGAAACATGTCGATTTTAACTTTATCTCTGGTTTATATTATAAAAATTACAGACATAAAATATCACTAGAAACTCTTCTAACTGAATATATCTTCGATTTCTCTCTATTACGTATAATTATCATTGATGACGTCACAAGCATGTTTAAAAGAGAAGATCATGTCGGGAGATAAATTATCGGAATGCAGTGTAAACAATGCCGAAATAAGACTTATTTAATACAGATACCTAAGATTTAGATGAGTGTCAGTTCGAATATAATCAGGATAATACAGGCATGGATATTTTGTTTAATCAGCGAGTGTTATAAGGTAAGCGGATCGACATTTATATGGCTTGACCAGCCTTTCCTCTGTCAGTGTGTACAAAAAATGGCAAAAGTGTAACACTACCCTGGATATTAGGAAAAATGATTTTGGTAAATATCAACGGTATATGACCTAAACTACATGAAAAGTGCTGCTAAAATCCTGTGCTTTGTTGTTTTAAACGAAAAATACGTAGTATTTTCAATGAAATTTTAGAAGTTGAGAGGGTTTCCGATAAATATTTACAATATTTATTTTATGCGATGTACAATAGGATTCTAGCAGTAATACTAATAAACATGAACTAATTTCCAATCGAATCATTGTAGAAAACATACAAATGAACTTCGGGGTAGTGTTACACTTTTTGATTTTTTGTTAAGGTAAAAAAGTGATCTATTTTTAACTGTCACGTGATACCATGGCACGGCAGCTTCAAAGATTGAGTCGATTCCGAAGTAGAAAATAATATCTTGGTGAACTCTTTCACTTGGTATTAATATCCAGCGCTGTTTTCATAAAAATAAACATTTTTTAAATTGATCATAATTTTGACGGTCATTAAACTATGAGTTGCCTTAACCTACCAGCGTATTTTGGTTACCCTAAAAATGGCATCTGCTCAAAAACGCCCTCGTAAAGTTTGTAACAAGTGTCAATTGGAGCTGTCAGACAGACATTACCGTCGCCATGTCACAAATTGTACCTTTAACAATTTTCTATCAATTGACCATGAGGAAAGTACATTAATTCAAAATGAAAAAGTTCAACTACCAGTACATTCCAGTGACAGTGATACTAATTTGAATTTTCCAAGTGAAAATAATAGCATTACCTATGAAAATTATGTTTCTAAAAGATCACATCATGATCAGTTAAACAATATCTGTGACAATATAGATGATGATGATGCCAAAGCCTTTTTTTATATTAACTTAGAGATGACTGATGAAAGCTTTGATAGTAGTGAATACGACTCAATTGTTTTATCTTCCACTGACGAAGAAGAAAATGATGTTGTGTCTGTTGATGAGTGTAGTAACTTTTTGACGCAGTTAATATGTACAATTTTGATTCTTTGGCAGTCTATATATTTCATATCAGATGCTGCAGTTGAATCATTGTTAAAACTATTTTCAACAGTTTTTCAGTTTTTATGCAAATATTCACTCAGACTTGAAACTTTAGTCAGAGTTTTTCCCAAAAATGTTTATGCAATGTCAAAGTATAAAGACGGTAAAAAAATTCAATTTTTAAGGTATGTTGTATGTAAAAAGTGTTATAAGTTGTACATTCTTGAAGACTGTGTTTTAAATATTGAAGGTAAAAAGCAATCAAAACTTTGCAACCACATTTTTTTTCCAAATCACAAACTGGCATATATGCATACACCCTGTAATGAACCACTTCTAAAAGACATATCTGAAACAGATTCTCCAAATTTTGTGCCATATAAAGTATATTGTTATAAAACACTAAAGTCCTCACTTGAAATCTTGGTTAATCGTGAACATTTTGATGATAAATGTGAAATGTGGAGGAAAAGACAAACTCAAGATAGTATGATGCTAAATGTTTATGATGGAAATATCTGGAAAGATTTCAATGGTAGAAAACATGACTTTTTTACCCAAGAAGGTAATTATGCATTAATGTTAAATGTGGACTGGTTTCAACCATTTAAGCACACTAATTATTCAGTCGGTGCAATCTATAATTCATTCTTAAATATACCAAGAGAAGAAAGATTTAAAAGAGAAAATATTATTTTGATTGGTATCATACCCGATATGAAGAAAGAACCCCCTACTAACTCATTCCTACAGCCATTAGTTAATGAATTAAACAAGGCTTGGCACGATGGGTTTATGATCAAATCAAGAAACTCAAGAAATCAATATAAAAGATTTAGATTGGCACTTCTATGTGTTGGATGCGACGTTCCTGCAAGTCGAAAATTATGTGGTTTCTATGGTCATATGGCAAATTTAGGGTGCAATAAGTGTGAAAAAAACTTTCCAGGTATGATAGGAGAAAAAACATTTGGTGGCTTTGATAGGAGTCAATGGCCTGCAAGAAACAATGACCATCATAGAATTTTGTGGAAAAATTGCTAAATGCTCAACAAAAGCTGAGAAAGAGGCACTTGAGAAAAAACATGGGGTCCGTGTCTCTTGTCTGTTAGATCTAGATTACTTTGATCCAGTTAGAATGACTCCCATTGATCCCATGCATAATTTATTCCTTGGTACAGCAAAACATAGATATAAGCGTTTGGAAAACTAAATTAATTTTGAATGAAAATGATTTGTTAAAAATTCAAGAAAAAATAGGAAATTTTTGCTGTCCATCTGATGTTTGTAAATTGCCGCAAAAAAATGCACGTGGAACATTATTTCAACAGTGTAAAAAACCAGCAAGCTTTAGTGTTGTTGAAAAGGCTTCAGTTCAGTCATCTATCATATCTGTAGACTGGAGTACAGATGAGGGTATTTTTGTGAAAAAATTCAAAAATGGATCTTTATCAGAAATTGAATCAAATAGACTTCATAAGATGTATTCATTTTTGTATGGCAATGAAAATGTTCAATTGTGCACATCCGTAAAACTAGAAAATGAGTTGTGTATGAATGGGTCTGTTTTGGGCTCGAAAAATAGTCGAAGCATAAGGTCATCATTTATATTAGCCTTCTGGTCCATAGGTAATGGTCGACTATCGCACACATGCAGTGATCTAAGTCCCCATCCAGGCCAAATAGTAAATTTTCTGGAGCATTCCATAGTTATGAATGGAACAGTTAAGAGTCATATTTTAGCAAAGGTTACTTGGTTCAAAGGTCTTGATGATTCAATCAGATATTATTTCGGGAAGCCAGTAGAAGTGTGGTATAGAAGGCAATATGAACTGGAGGGTCCTTCGATGTTTATACCAAAAGCAAGTTTGTGTATGCAACAGATATCCTCATGGGAAAAGATGTTATTGTAGTTTGCCCAAGAGAACGATACATCGTGTAATTTTTCTAATTATTTTGTTATGATGAGGGTTACAATTACGGCATACTCTAGCATATTTTTGACACTTTTTTGTTAAGGTGGATCACTACACCGTGAAATATTTTCTCAAATCAGCAGGAAATTACTTGATTATGATAGATATCATAATGGATAAGAAGTGTTTAAGTCTAATAGGCAAACAATCTGCGATTTTGGATGAAAAATTACATTTTCAAAAATTAAATTCAGTTAACATGAACAAAAGCTCTAGGCGGATTCGAACTCATGATCTGTGGTCCAGAAGCCCAATACTTTAACCACTGAGCTAAGACGATATACAACCCACTCGAAAGATATCAACAGTTTAACAAAACATTTTAATCGCCATCTTGTGACGCAGTGTCTTAAAAAGTATAAGTGTAGGTGTAGTGAGGTACCTTAAACAATATGTGTATACTTATTATAAATAAAATTTAAAAAAAAATTGGCATTTTAGTTTGATTATGATTAAATATTTAACTGCAAAAAGACCTCATATTGTTTGTGTTGTTTAATAAATGGCAAGGCTTTTAAGTTTGAGAGCATGACTGTAGATTAAATTATTTGTCAGAGTTACATGTATCGGTATCTGCAAACAATATATGAAAAAAGATTGATTGATATGAGAAAAAATCAACAAATTGAAATACAAAAGTTGAAAAAATGTCAAATTTTGGCCATCTTGCAAATGTAAAAGTTGAAAGGTGAACTTTCAGTTTATAACAGATAATGAAATATCAACTTTTACACAACTTTTATACTATAAAAGGCAGAAGGTCACCTTTTGGTAATTGAAAGGCGATGAAAGATTTCTGTAAATATTTTGTAAACTATTAAATGTCATAAAAGGTTTTTTTTCGTGCAGTGGCGCGCGCGCTCTGTACAAACAGGGAAAAGTAAATGTCTAGCAGAAATATTTCATCTCAGCATTTTAAGGACAAGCAGAGTTGTCCCTCTTTAGCCTCATCCAGACTGTTTTTTTTTCTGTGAACTACTTTTTCAGACGACGCAATACCATCTTGTAAAAACAGGAATATGAAATGAAGTTTGTTAATGAAAATAAAAGCCCAAAAATTATTTAACATATCTCTCTCTCCCTCTCTCTTTCTCTCTCTCTCATAAACACAGTTATTATAAATTAGTAATGAAATCTACATGTAGACCAATCAAAACATGAACCTTAATAACTATCTGAACAATGCACATGCTTACTTTTCAGTTGTAATTTTTCATGATTAACTTCCCAAATAAATACATATACGTTTGCAAGAGTTAATGAATGTTCAAATTTTATCAATTTAAAACGACGAATTTGACAATGTTTGCAAGTTTTAATCTATCAAGAAAATATGTTTATAATACAAGAAATGTGCATCTTAAATGTGAAACTTTAAATTGAAGGTTAATGTGCCATTCATCTATGAGCAAGTAGTCAAAATTGAGACGATTCAGACATTCAGGTCAACAACAAATTCTAAAGGACTAGTCAAATTCTAGAACAAGAATGGTACCATCAAAATTGAGTCAAACTTTTACAAAAGAAAATATTTTAGTATTCAGGGGACGGTAATTTTCTTGTCCCTATTTACTGGAACTGTTCGCCCTCCTCTTTGATCATTCGTAATTTTTGGTGATTCCCACAGCGACACTTGTCAAACAAAAAGATGAAATTCGCCATTAAAAGCTAATGATTTATTGTGTTCATTTGATGTATTGTATTTTTATTTTTAATATTCAATAAAATTTAGAATACAGGCACATGCAAGGATCCAGAGTTTTTTTTAAAGGAGTTGGGAAGGAGGTGGGGGGGGTCCGGAAGGTATTTGAGGCTGCCGACATACTAGATCCGCGCATGCAGGCATAATATTATTGAACCTATGTATATAGAACGCTCTACTTATATGTACAAGCACTGACCGCGTGTTTAATCCATAAAAAAAAACATTTTCTTTAATTAAAGTGTATAATGCTTTGATTATATATTTCTGAAGTTGTAATATGATTTAATATTATTAAAAATTTTATCATCCATCTTCCATCCATCTTCCATCAACAAGAAATCGGTGTCATGATTTTTCATAATTCACATTTCGGAAAAAGTTCAATATAAAGTTTTTCAAGTGATATAGAAGGTAAAGGTATACTATTAACTTCCTTTTCACTTATTCGTTATTTTCAAATCTAATTTTTACATGGTCACGGGGAAGGAAAAGTGGGGTGCAAACTCCGTGTTAATTAATTTCTTTGTATGAAAGTTAACGAAAAAATCTTTCCTACGCAAAAAAGTTTGTCCCCCCCCCCCCCCCCCCCCGATGCTACGTGCGTGTACTGATAAATCTTGCATCACATACATTTACACTTTTGTTTACATACATCTATAGCACGCGTATCACAATGACACCGGGTCCCTTTCATGCAAATACATGACTATTTATTTATTCAAGGTAAGAGGTCATACAATCAGGAAGTAAATTACACAAGTCTCGTATTCTCTCATTCCAATCTCATGATCAGGGCGTCATTCACCCGATTAGGCCTTTGGCTGAAATAACGTAAACGTCACATTGATATGCACGGTAAGTTACAACAAGTTTATTGATGTCTAATGATGTCAAAACGTTGACATATGTATACATACATTCGCTTGCCTAAATATTGGATTACGATTATTAATTTGACCAACAATGGACAATATTCACTGAACCGAAAGTAGCGGCCTTTTTCAAACATAGGGACATGCATTTTCTCGAACTAGCCCTCATTGTCCCATATATTAATCGCCCATTTTTTTTTTGTTTTTACAAAAATTGTATACTTTTAATCAATTGTATATTAAGTGCCTTGCTATAAATAAAATATATTAAATTTCTGTTCAGCACCAGGTATATATATACCTAGCCAGAAAAGAAAAGTTGGTCATAAATGAATAAATAAATGCCACAATTTCCTTTAAATTGGTTGCTTTTTCCTTATTTCAGATGGCATTATCTGAATCACAAATTCCACCCGACGCCCAGCATTACTTGGTGTGTGGCACCGAAGACTGTGAGAGGAATTGTCAGTTTTACTGCAATGACTGTCACCAACCAATGTGTGAACAATGCCGAGATGAACATCAGAAAAATAAGAAACCCAAGAACCATGAAGTGGTCCCTTATAAACAACGCAAACGACAACTTCCTGTAGAGAAATGCAAGATCCACCCCACAAAAGAAATGGTTATTCTCTGCGAGGAATGTCAAATACCACTTTGTTACAAATGTACAACCACGAGAGAACATCGCGGTCATGTGTTTACCGATCTAGAAATGGTCTTTGATGAAAAGGTTTCGCTATGTCAAGAAGAAATTGCCAAAATTAGAAATTATTTCGAACCAACTTCTCAAGATTTGAAAAAGGATATTGCTGGTGATGTCAAAGAAATAAAGAAGATCATGGAAGGTTTAAGAACATCCATGAAGGCTGAAGCTGAGGCTGTGAAAAAGCTGATAAACACAGTCACATCAGATAATATAGAACAAGTCGACAAAATAGAACAGTCAGTATTAGAAACATTATACGGCCAAAACCAAAATATTGATGATTATATCAACTATCTCAATGATTTAATCAAAACATTTTATGGTTACCTATCCCCTTCAAACATAGAACAATTAACATGTGCTCTCAATTCAGAAAATTTGATCATAAGACCCATACCAGAGACATCCAAACCAGTCCTACCCGTATTTACTGCAGGTCAATACAGCAAGGAAGATGTTGTCAAACTACTGGGTAGAATAACTGTTCCTAATATCAAACCAGAGAACAGAAAAATAAAGCCCATGGAAACTGTCTCTACACAGTTGAAACCTACAGGGAAACAGAGCAAACAAGACAAAGAGAAATCTGAAGTGAAACAAATACTGTCTCTGTCTCCCTCTGTCACCAAGGTCAGGGAGTACAAAGTACCAGGTGTTAATGGTGTATTTCATATATCACTGGGTAAATCAGGCAGACTCTGGGTCAGTGGTACATTGGGTAACCTTGTCCAAACAGATCTACAGGGGAATCAGCTACAGAAGATACAAACCAGTGGTGGATATGGCTACCACACAGTCACACAGGACGGAGATCTGATCTATACAGACAGAGACAACAACGTTATCAATAGGATTACACCGGGTAATACAATCACTGAATTCATTAAAACGAGAGACCGGAGACCACTCAGTATACACTCCTCCTACATCAACGGGGACATACTGGTGGGGACGAGGAAGGATAACGAGGGTAAAGTCACCAGGTACAACAAGGCAGGGACAGAAATACAGAACATACAGAGAGACAACAAAGGACAGGAACTGTATAGTCAACCACGCTACATCACAGAAAACATCAATGGTGATGTCTGTGTATCAGACTATAACAAACATGCTGTAGTGGTGGTGGATAAATCAGGACGACACAGGTTCTCCTACACAGGTCAGGGGTCAGAGTTTGAACCCTATGGAATATGTACTGATGTACTCGGTCACATCCTGGTGTGTGATAGTATCAGTGAAACAGTTTATCTCCTGGATCGGGACGGTCAGTTCTTGTCTCTACTTCTCACATCACAACAAGGGCTAAAGTGGCCCCGTAGTGTGTGTGTGGATGATGAGAACAATCTCTGGGTGGGACAATGGTTGAGTAACACAGTGACAGTGTACAAGTATCTACAGTGAACATTACATATCCATAAGATAATTACATGTATGTACTGTGTGTATGTTGTGAGACAATGTAACAACAGCACAGTGACAGTGTACAATGACTGGTATCTACAGTGTACGTTGGAGTACATATCATTCATGTAAACATGTGTATGTTAATTCGTAAATATATATTTCATTGTTGAAGAGTTAACTATTAAATTTACAGGTATTAACACTCTTCGTTTTTAGTTAGTAGTTTATGGTATTGTTATTTTAATTGGTGCAATAGTTTTATTAAATTACATTAACTTTTTTTTAAACAGACGTACACATATATTTGATCAGTACACATTTGTTACATTCAGGATCTTTAAATAGAGATCTATCAAATATTTAAATCGTGTGTTTATTAACATATAGCCCCTTCCCACTGCTTTTAAAAATTTTAATTCTTGACAATTGTGAATACCCAATTTTTTCTGATAAATCCGATATTCTTTAGATAATGTTTGTTTGACATCTCTTAATGAAAATGTTAAAGGAATCTGTCGAATATTAAGAGTTGTAAATTTTTAAAGAAATTGTTGGAAATGAAGGTGTTAATTTTAAAAATTGTTGATAAAAAAAATCAAATATGATCTGAATAATATCGGAAATCTCTTGTATCACAAGTATTTTTGCCTAAGTGGGAATAAAATTATTATTATTACACTATAAAAGATTAGTGCATGAAGTTCCGAGCACCATAGAACTTAAACATTGAGAGAGAGGGAGAGGGGACATATAAATAGAGAAGGAGAAGGAGAAAGTTGTAATATTCTATATGATAATTCAATATCATGAAAAAATGCCAGGTTTTTTTTCGTTACGTCCCCTTCAGCTTGCCATTTGCGTTGGCGGATGACGTAATTGTTTTTGCAATAATCGCTACAATTTTACCCTCATAACCCAAACGAATCATCAAAGATATCGTTTAATTGTTTACTAAAGGTCTTATGTTTGAAAGCACCTTACAAATGGGATAATTTTCATATTCTTTGATTTCTTCAAATTCCATTTAATCATTTTCGAGGAACTCAATAGAAGTATTTACACGGAAACTAGATATGTCGTAACGCCACGAATGCCAGATGACCACAATTTCAAATGCATTTCGTATTAATAACATTTGTTTGATTGCAGAATACTTTCTTTAAAAAAAAAATCATATATATATAAATATATATATATATATATATATATATATATATATATATATATATATATATATATATATATATATATATATATATATATATATATATATATATATATATTAAATTTTGGTTTGTTTTTTACCCCAATATGTGGACAGCATAGACAATCTTTAAGTAGCCGAGTGTTACACAAATAAAGCAAAGACAACTCAATACAAACAGACAAACCAGCCGCAATAACACATATACGAAATACATGCATTGAATTAATATGCTCGAGGCGCTATGTCAAGTGAATAATACGCACTCATTCTTTTAGAATATAGATAAAAACCTTTACCGTTGTAGTTATGCGTAAAATAACCATGTGTGATGGTAAACTTAATAAACACTATATAAACTTCAGTGGGATATAAACTTGGTTGATCTCGTGATCAAATTTTGTGAAGCCCAAAGGAATATTTAACACAGTTAATGTATTTTTTCTGCAATGCTTGCTACATGTACCTTCACACTCTCATGAACTACCGGAAAAAAAAATCATTTTAATGTTTTAATTTAAAAAATGTTTAATGAATATGATGCTCTTATATGTGTACTAATTAAAAGCACTAATACATAATATTCAAATTAAATCAAACATTCAAAATATGTTTAATACTGAGGTGTGATTGTTCCCTCTAAAATATCTGGAAGTAAAAACAAATCATAAATGTATAAGATTTGCATTTTTTGGCACTTGTTATGGAAATAAATTAAGCATGAACATGAATATAATTTAATTCAATACAAAAGAGTTTTTGCACATAATATTTTCACATGTACACATTTTCACATGTACACATGTATTACATGTACATGTACATGGTTTGTATATTTACAACGTAAAAATTAACTAATTCATTTTTTTAAAAGGAATTTGTGGTGAACTAAGAATAAAAAACAGAGTTTGTTAAGTCAGAACAAGAAAATATCACAACAATATATGATAATTTTATAACTAAGTTTTCTACTCTCAAAAATACAAGACCTTGCTACCAAAATTTGATGAACATGTTGGATTTAATAATCCATTTGAATGTACAGTAAACGTTTTATTCTGACAATTTAAGACGAAGTTTTTAAAATCTGTTACACAGATAATTGCACACATCAATGTTAAAACATTCTGTATAAATAAGTCATTAATTCGGCAAAGAGTTATCTTTCTTAATATAGAGTCAAATATTATGTACTTCGCATTTGGAGCTTACATGCTGCATAAATTTTTCAAAATTAAATATCCATTTAACAAATGATCATCATTCAAAATTCAAAAACACACACAAGCCTTTGAATATTCATAGCAACTTAACCTTTATATTTAAGAGAAATATTGACATTTCATCACAGACTATTTCTAAAAGATTTAAAATTCCAGCATGTATTAGTGCATGTAGTATCCCTTTCAGGGTATAGAAGGGAGCAGAGAAGGGCAGACCAGCTATCATGCATGACATTCGAACAAAATTATATGCCATCAAATTAAAATACTTGTTGTCTTTTAAGTATATAGAAATTAATTCTGGTTAATTAGCACTAACAAAGTGTTGGAGAATGTCCATACAGTCATCATTTATATACAACATACACTCAGGAGACATTCACATTTTCAGATTGAGTGAACATATATGGTTGTGAGCTGGAATGGAGATCGCACCAGCGATAGAAATTCCCACGGAGTCAGCAATAGTAGCAGCTGCCAGGCTAAATTCCTTGAATTCTGCCTCAATCTGTAATAGAAACCTCAAAATGAAATAAAAACATATCATTATTAACTTTCAAAACATAAAAACCCTGGTTCAATTTTACTGAGGCACTTTCAATGCTGTTTGTTTATAATTTATATGCCTTACAATTCTCAAACTTTGTGTTACTTTGAAAATCATAATTATGTCTCATTTAAACTATGAAAAATGTTTAATTGGAAAATTACATTATGAAGATAAAAATAATGCATTATTTTTCTTTGTTAAAAAACATTGGTTTTGCTCTTTCTTTGTAAATCTAATTTTGTCGTTTCTTTCTTGAATATGCTTCTAAACAATGTGCACCACTTAATATCTGATCCACTGAAATTGCATCTTGACATAAAGTACCACAAACAAAGGAATTGTATCCACAGTATAATTTTAATGAAAATTACATATATCAAAGTTGACCAGCATTTAGAATTACTATATACATGTACTTACATCCTCTGAGATCTTGTAGAACGTATTGACAAAGGCGGCTCCCCCCGAAAGTCCCTCAAACAAGACAAGGGCGAAGATGATCCAGATATTGGGGATGAACCGCAGAAAGACTTGGGCTGTGAGTATTGCAACATTAACACACTGCAAAAAACCAAATTGAATTTAAAAGTCTAAATGGTTTGTTATTTCTTAATTGGTAAGCACAGTATTTTTAGCCTCCGACAAAGTACATGTATTTTAAATAGTTGAGGTGTTCCCTTTTAAAGCTGATTGGTCCAATTTTATATCAAATTTTGTGACCGCTATTAAACAATGGTTATGCTAAATATGTGTATAATAATTAATATAAGACATTGCAGTAGTTTTCTTGGTCAGTTAAGCCATATTACAATGATATAAATGATGTACAAATTTTGTTTTAAAAACAAACGAAACAAAAGGTACCACGTTGTTTCATCACATATTGAAATTTGCCCCTGAAATTTAGGCGGCTGCATGTATGATTGTTTTACGACTTTGACATCGCTATAAATAAAGGTCAAAATGTTTTGGCAAATCGAGAGAAAAAAAAAACCTGTGTACATTTTGTTCACTAATATTTCTGAAGTTTGTTTTGTTTACAATCAATGCGTATCATGCAGGTTGAATAAACCTGATCATTCCGGTTACAAAACCAAATGGTTCCCTTTTTTAACCATTATCATGATGCAGTTTGGTTTGTTTTTTTGTATGCCTATATAGAAATAATTGTATTTACTTTGAAAGGAGACCGACTCTGCTGGTGCAAATAGGCTAAAGTCTATAACTTTCTAAGATAATTGGTTTGGAAGGAAATTTTATTATCAATAAATGTAATAGCGAAAAAATCAGGCCATGCAGCTTAAACTGGAAATAATTAACTCATTGACGTATACAAAGATGTAAAAAAAATTAATGTTGCCATCTTCAAAGAAAAAAGCCAAACTCAGACATAGTTTTATCACATAAATTGTCTCCTTCCTACCCCCTATTTGTCCTCTCTTTTTTTAGTGCTTTGCTCACATTCCTTTAGTTCTTGCTCACATTTCTTTTGTTCTCTCTCATTCCGAAACCATCCTCTTTGTGCATCTCTTTGGGGCTCTATCCCTTCTTTTTCTCTTTCTTTATGTACCTCTCTTTCTATTTCTACCCAAATATCTCTCTCTCTCTCTCTCTCTCTCTCTCTCTCTTTGACTACCCTATCTCTCTCTCTCTCTTTGTAACTACCCTCTCTCTTTGTAACTACTCTCTCTCTCTCTTTGTAACTACTCTCTCTCTCTCTCTGTAACTCTGTAACTACCTCTCTCTCTCTTTCTCTCTCTCTGTAACTCTGTAACTCTCTCTCTCTCTCTCTCTCTCTCTCTCTCTCTCTCTCTCTCTCTCTCTCTCTCTCTCTGTGTACCTGTAACACTGGAAGAGTCCAAAGTTTGTTGATTTTGAACACATTGACAGATGACCTGGAGATGAGCACGCCTAACTGGTAGTCCACTTGATACCTATCAACATAAGAAACAGTCATATAAAACTAACCTGGTACTGCTTTTTCTTGTATGAAGATTTAATTCCAAATTTTGGGAAATGATCAAAACACTTACCATCTATACTGTTCTTTCTCCGAGAGCCAAATGTGATTAAAATACAGAAGTTCATACTGAAAAATTCAATTACCATTATTTTATTGAACAGCAAAATGGTTCAAAACACTTACAAGGCACAGAGTTATCTGTCATTTAAAACCTTATTGAGGCTTAAAGTGCTTTTAAACAAAAATTGTTCATTGCATTTTGTCATAATACATAATATAATTATAATTTTTAAAAAAATTGAATACTGGTTTAAGAAAAATAACTTTTTTGGTTTCAAAGCTGCATGGAGAAGTTTAAAAGTATTTTTGTTTTTAAAGTGCATTAACAACATTTTTGCTTTGCATTTTGTCATAAAACATTTATAGTTAAAAACCTGGTTTATGAGAAATAATTCTTTTGGTTTCCAGTGTGGAGAAGTTTAATTAAAAGTATATTTAAATGTACTTACTAATCCCTGATTAATAAAGTATTCAGCGATGTACACTAAACACAGAGGTATCATGTATTTCATCAGTGGCTATAAATAAAACAGCTGTTTGAATGATAGTAAGTAATACACAGACAATCATGCACGTTATATACATAATATTCAGTCATAAATTAAAATTATTCCGATTTTAAAATTTCTTCAAATTGTATTCATCTTTTTTTTGATCTGGATGTTTGATGTTTGCCCTATGACTTGTATTCAAGGCCATTTGATTAGGTTACCTTATATTCCTTTTCTTGCTAATACATTGTACACATAGCAAGTACATGACATTGTATAATTTCAAATGACTTACTTTTAAAAGGAGTAATTTTTCTCTCAATGTTAATCTTCCTTTTATTTTATCTGAAAAAGAAAACCGCAGTATAAATTGGGGTCCAAGTCTAAGGTTTCAGATCAAAAGTTGTTCTTAAAAATTCAACTAACTACATTTATTCACATTTTCCAGTGTCTTAGCCTGTAATATTAATATGTATCAATTTTGTACTAAGTAAATAACCCATAACTTCAAATGAAGCCAAACTGAGGAACTAGCGGGGTTTGCTTATTTATATTCAAATATTTAATCGTATGATGGTTTAAAATTATATAAATATAAGTAATAAGGAATCATTCTTTGAATATTATGAGGTGATGATTTCGGTCGGGGCATGATCAAATCTATCATATATCCCTTCGGGCTTTATTGGATTTGATCACGCCCCGACCGAAATTATCACCTCATAATACTCAAAGAATGATTCCTTATTCCTTATGTTATACATGTACATGCACATGTAACATCAATCAATAATCAGCAAAATGTTAACATTTCCTGTATGTATATGTCTTTATTTCGATGTTTTATGCCAACCCATCAATTTTGCAATAACATGCATTCTAGTAATAGAGTACGTTACTCTATCTTCTTTATTTGATGAAATGATGAGCTGAATCCTGTATCTACAATATGTATATGCAGATTTGCCGGTGGACTGTATACACAGCAGCTATTTACTCATCATTTAACATTTAAATTTTGCAAACAGCCGACTAAAACAATCTTTGCTTGCAAGAGTTTTGAATCTGCTTCTCCCCTAAAGTGAAGCAGAAAGAGAAGTGGATTGAAAACCCTTGGCTAGTGAAGATGGCCAAAATCTAAACCAAGGCGATGAATGCAAACAAACAAGTACATGTACATGACCATGCAATCAATTTACATATTTTTTTTATGTAAAAAAGTTAACGATTGTAAGCAACAATTAATATTCGCAAGCAGTGGTAACACAAAAATCTTGATCAGGTTAACTTTACAATATACATGTATATCAAGAATGTGATTTCTTAAAATCAAGATGGTGGATTCACTTACCATCTGCATCTTCTGATTCTTTCAGCAGACTACTGGTGTCCTCACTGTATTTGACAATGTATTCTTTTTGATAGAACTGTCTGGGTTTCTTTATCACAATAGAGAAGCTGAAACAGAATTAAAAATAATGATCAAGTCAATTTTGATGGCTTGTTCATATTGATTGATATTAGATTTTAATAGATATCATTTCTGTCGAGGGTTATTGAGAGAGAGAGAGAGAGAGAGAGAGAGAGAGAGAGAGAGAGAGAGAGAGAGAGGATAATAGTATGAAATTTTGTCTGAACAAAATATGGGGCATTGAAATTAGTAACAGGAAGCATAAAACCTAGTTATTCCCTTTATCTTGTAATTGCACGGACAACTGATATCACTTTTAAAAAACCTGTAAACAATCATGGTCCTATTAAACAATAGCCAACCCTCACCAAATTCTTTAATCAATGTGACCTTGAATTTAATCAATATCTTTGATCTACATGAAGTCTAAATCTTGTCACAAGGATGTTCAATAGTAAGGAGGAAGTTTAATAAAAATAAGTTATCAGAACATTGGATTTCTGCCCAGACACAAAACGCAATGCCATATGTACCTGACATTGTGTATATATTAGGTTATACATTACCTGTACCTGTGTATATACAGTAAAACACGGTTATAGCGAACACGCTTATAATGAATTGACGCTTACAGCGAAGTGAATTTCATTCCCCAAGTCTCTTTTTCATGCTGTAAACTTGACGGATATAACGAATTACGGTTATAATGAAGTTAAATTGG
Organism: Magallana angulata; assembly: GCF_025612915.1. NCBI lineage: Eukaryota > Metazoa > Mollusca > Bivalvia > Ostreida > Ostreidae > Magallana > Magallana angulata. The sequence goes on from NW_026441662.1 coordinate 170,203, forward strand.
CCGTCCCTGGGACTTCGTTATAAGCGTGCTTTACTGTACTGTGGAATCATTTTTATTTGTGGAGGTCAATGTTTGTGGGTAGCCAAAGTTGTCCTGGTTCATGGGGACGTAATTTCGTTGGTAGTGAAATCGAGATAATTTTATTAATTATTCAACAAAAATTGTGTATAGGTTCGAGGTGATGTAAATTTGTGGGCAAGGGTTACCCACAAAAGCCACAACATTGGTCCCCCACGAACAATGATGATTCCACAGTATTGGATTAATTATACATTACCTCTACCTGTGTATATATTAGGTTATACATTATCTGTTCCTGTGAATAAATTACCTGATAAACATGAGGGCAGGTATGATAGTCATCACAAGTAATGTCTTTCTAGGCGACAGACCGGCCGACGTCAAACCAGCATACGATAGAGCACCAAATATCCCAGCGCCCTAGTTCCCGACGAGTACGCTGATATAACATTCCTGAAACAAGGAATAATATTAATCAACTTAACTTTTATTTTAAAAAACTGATTTTAGAAAACATAAGCTTAACAATGCAGAAATGGAGCTTGTTCTCGCTTAATATTAAAAATATACCAAATGTAATGAAACTTCTTTCAAAGATACTTCATAACCTTGTTTGTTATTTTGTTTTTTTTTTAATTTTGACCTACTTTTCAAAAAAGGAAGAGAATGCAAAATAAGTTGTTTCCCCTAGACCACCACTGATGCTGGCACAAACCACTCCTGTGAACAGATATCTAATACATTATCAAACTTCAATAGTTATATATCCCTAAAGTAAACATGAATATATTAATTTTAAAAAAACCCAAGTACATTATTTAATATCCATCAGTTAGATAATTCATAGTTTTCTAAATATTAGATAAAAGATAAAGATTATATTTTAATTTAACTTATCAACAATAGAATGTTTTGAATAAATAAAGACTTTGGTTGCATGAAAGGTTAACACCAAATCTGATTCAGTTTAACACAGTTTTATTAAAACAGGTGAACTTCGATATCTCAAACACTGATAACTCGTAAACAATGGATATACTGGCAGTATGTCAAAATTGCAGTCTATAACAAATTTAGGGCTATAAGGAAGTACTTTTCAGATTCCCGCTGGCACAATTTTAACCTAAATTTATCATTCATATAACGAATATGTTTCATTATCATTGAAGGTACATGAACGATAGGATGCACATGAAAAAAACTATAATTCATATACATGTATTATTCATAATTTTGACATTTTTTGTAAATTACAATAAATAAATATTGATTTTTTA